>NW_006408542.1:5157350-5164495 GCF_000296735.1 Chrysochloris asiatica | reverse complement strand
ATTGGAACCATGGCAGTGAGATGATATACGATGAAATGAATGTAAAACTAAAGTTCTCCCATGTAAACTATCATATAATTCACAATAAAACATTATAAAAAAAAAAAAAAGTAAAGCATAATACCCAGAGTGATCCTTTGAAAATTCAATTCTAATCATGCTGCTCATAATGGAAACCTCGCAGTGACAGCTCCTTTCACTTAGTGAAAAAAGGTCGGAGTCCAGATAACAGAACACAAGGCCCTATCCTCCAACCCTATTAACTTGAAGACGTCATATCCTACCCTTCTTCTTACTCATTCAATTCCATATTGGCTCCTAGCTGTTCTTTATATATTCCAAGAATGGTCCCACCTCAGGACAAGTGCACTTGATGATCTCTTTGTTAGAATGCTCTACCCTTATAAAGTCACATTACCCACGTTTGAGCTTCCTTCATGTCTCTGTTCCAATGGCATCTTCTCAATGTGCCCCATCCAGATTACTCTATGTGATGCTCCACACCCCATCCACAATAACTACCTTCAGCTCCAATCTCCCACTGCATGCTTTCTTTTTCCATAGCCAAGTATCACTTTCTAACATAATATATAACTTATTAATCCACAACACGTGCTGTTTTTGTCTATATCCCCCCGCTAGAGAGCAAGCTCCTTTACGGTACAGTTGTTTGTTTTATTAACAGGTGTATCAAATGCCTACAATAGCAAGCACCTAGTGCATAGTGGATACTCAAAGAAGATTGCTGAATGAGTAATACAAAGTTATAGGAACATAATAGGCTCTCTCTCTTATTATCCTTTATATTGTGTTGTTGTTATTAAGTACCAGCAAGAAGGTTCTGACTCATAGTGACCCTGTATGTATGGGGTTTTCAAGGAGCAGTTGGTGGGTTTGAACTGCTAACCTTGTGGTCGTTGGCTCAAACTCACCAGCCGCTCCTTGGAAACCCTAGGCTGGAAAGCTCTATGAGTCAGAATCAACTTAATGACAGCATTTAGCAACAATATATATATATTTGTTGTTGTTAAGTGCCGTCATGTCTGTTTCAACTCACAGTGACCCTGGATAGGGATTCCAAGGAGTAGCTGGTGAGCTTGACCCGCTAAGTGCCAACAAGTCAACTCGGACTTATAGTGACCCTGAATAGAATTTTTAAGATGCAGTTGGTAGGTTTGAACTGCCAACCTTGTTTGAATTCCAGTGCTTATCCTACAGAGCCACACCAGGAGTCTCAGCCTCTGTCTCTCCTCACATTGTGGGTTCATGTGCTGGACTGTAAAGTTGGTTTGAATCACAAAGTAGGCAGTTCAAGGTCACCAGCTGCTTCTCAGATACCCTATACAGGGTCGCTATGGGTTGGAACCAACTCAATGGCACTTAATAACATACACACACATATATATACACATATAACAATTTTCCACTGCTATTCACAAGGTTTTCGGTAGCTACCCATACAGAATTGATCTGCCTCTCGTTCTTCCTAGTCTGTAAATTCCACTGAAACCTGTCTTTGTCTAACGTGGGTGGTCCTGCTGGCATTTCTAATTCCAGTGGTACAGTAACTCACAAGCTACCACAATATGACAAACTGACAGTAAGTGCTCACGAGAAAAACTTTTCCTAGGCTGAGAGGCAACCTTGAACAGAACGAGGGAATATTAAATGATTTAAAATCTAGAAACTGGTGTGTCAGGGTTGTATCCTTTCAACATACTTATTCAATCTATATGCTGAGCAAATAATCCAACAAGTTGGATTTTATGACAAAGAATGTGGCATTAAGATTGAAGAAGGATTCATTAAAAACCTGCATATGCAGAAGAAACAACCCTGTTTACTGAAAGTGAAGAGGACTTGAAATACTGATGAAAGTCAAGATCACAGCCTTCAGGATGAATGCAGTAAAGATTGAAGTAGTCAAAGACTTCAATTTACTTGAGTCCACAATGGAAGTAGAAGTCAAGAAATCAACTGACAATATTGTGTTCAGCAAATCTTTTGTAAAGGACCTCTTTCCAGTATTAAAGAGCAAAGCTGTCAGTTTGAGGACTAAGGTGCACCTGACCCAAACATGGTATTCTCAATCACCTCACAGACATGTGAAAGTTGAACAATGAATAATGAACGCCATGGAAGAATCTATGCATTTAAATTATGGTGCTGCAGAAGAATACGTAAGAGTATCATGAGCTACCAGAAGAACAAATAAATCTGTGTTGGAAGAAGTACAGTCAGAGGCTCCCTAGAAACTATGATGGTGAGACTTTGTGTCTTGTACTTTGTACATACTGTCAGAAGGGACTAGTCCCTGAAGGAGGAAGAAGGGCATCATCTATAAAATAAATTGTTAATCATTTTGACTATATTAAAATAAAAAACTGAGGCTTCAGGCAAGATGGTGGACTAAGCAGATCCACTACCCAAACCCTGTGCAGCAAAGGTACCACAGATAGAATGAAGCAGGTATGGATGATAATCCTGGACCCCTGAGCTTTAGATGAAAGAATAAAGTGGATTGAATGACAATTAGAAGAAAACACTGAATAAACACAGCAAGTGAGGAGACAATGTGGGTACATTGTCAGCTGACTTGACACAGAGCAGTCATTTTGAATTTTTGCCAGCAGTATTCAATAGGGAAACCTGTCTTTGTCTAACGTGGGTGGTCCTGCTGGCATTTCAAATTCCAGTGGCACAGTAACTCACAAGCTACCACAATATGACAAACTTTTGAATTCCAGTGCTTATCCTACAGAGCCACACCAGGAGTCTCAGCCTCTGTCTCACCCACGTATGACAAAGATGGAAGGAATACACAGAGTCATTGTACCAAAAGGAAATGCTTAATGTTCAACCATTTCAAGAGATACCATATGAACAAGAGCCAATGATACTCAGAGAGGAAGTCCAAAGTGCATTGAAAGAAGTGGCAAAGAACAAGGCACTAGGAATTGATGGAATAAAAATTGAAATCTTTCAGGAAAGTGAGGCAGCACAGGAGGCACTCACTCATCTCTGCCAAGAAATTTGGAAGACAACTGTCTGGCCGACTGATTGGAAGAGATCATTCCAAAGAGAGGTGACCCAACGGAATGCGGAAATCATCGGACAATCTCTTTGATATCTCAAGCGAGTAAAGTTTTGCTAAAGGTAATACAGAAACGGCTGCAATCATACATTGACAGAGAACTTCCAGAGGTTCAAGCTGGATTCAGAAGAGGCCATGGAACGAGAGAAATCATTGCTGATGTCCGATGGATCTTGGCTGAAAGCAGAGAATATCAGAAGGATGTTTACCTGTGCTTTATTGACTACGCAAAGGCCTTCGATTGTGTGGATCATGACAAGCTATGGACAACATTGAGAAGTATGAGTATTCCAGAACACTTAATTGTACTTCTAAGAAATCTGTACCTAGACCAAGAAGCAGTTGTTAGAACAGAACATGGGAACACTGAATGTTTTAAAATTGGGAAAGGTGTGAGACAAGGTTGTATTCTTTCACCATACTTATTCAACCTGTATGCTGAGCAAATAATACGAGAAGCTGGGTTCTATGAAGAAAAACGTGGCATCAGGATTGGAGGAAGACTCATTAACAACCTGCAATATGCAGATGATACAACCTTGATCGCTGAAAGTGAAGAGGACTTGAAACATTCACTTATGAAGATCAAAGAGCACAGCCTTCGATATGGATTACATCTCAATGTCAAGAAAACAAAAATCCTCACCACTGGACCAATAAACAACATTCTTATCAATGGAGAAAAGATTGAAGTTGTCAAGGACTTCATTCTTCTTGGATCAACTATCAACACTCGCGGAAGTAGCAGTCAAGAGATCAGACGACGTATTGCACTGGGCAAATCTGCTGCACAGGAACTTTTTAAAGTGTTGAAGAGCAGAGATGTCAGCTTGAGGACTAGGGTGCGCCTGACCCAGGCCATTGTGTTTTCAATAGCCTCATATGGATGTGAAAGTTGGACAGTGAATAAGGAGGATCGTAGAAGAATTGATGCCTTTGAGTTGTGGTGTTGGAGGAGAATACTGAGGGTGCCATGGACTTCCAAAAGAACCAATAGATCTGTTTTGGAAGAAGTACAGCCAGAGTGCTCCTTGGAGGCCAGGATGGCTAAGCTTTGTCTCTCCTACTTTGGACATATTGTCCAGAGGAAACAATCGTTGGAGAAGGATGTCATGCTGGGTAGGGTGGAGGGTCAGAGAAGAAAAGGAAGACCCCCAACAAGATGGATCAGCCAGGTGGCATCATTGATGGACTCAGGTGTGGCGGCGGTAGTAAGGTTGGCCCAGGATCGAACATTGTTTCGTTCTGCTGTGCGTGGGGTCGCTATGAGTCGGTTCCGACTCGATGGCACCTGACAACAACAATTCAATAGGGACAGTGACGTGATAATTTGCTTTGATCACCCAGGATCACACTAGTGCCCACATTGATGGCTGGTGACTGGAAAGGTGTGCTCCTTACCTTGTTCCCCACATCCTCCTAGAGACCAGAAGTGTGGCCAGCCCCCACCCTTACTCACCTGGCAGCAGGTGAGACTGCCCCTTCCTTGCAGAGCTCCTGCTCTGCCCAAGGTCAGAGGTGAGCCCATATGGACTGGACACTAGGTGCATGCCACCTATGTGTCTGGCAGTATGCAACCTCCATGTCCTCAGAGCAGCAGCACCCACACTGCCAAATAGGTGCCCTGCTTCCAGCCACCTCAAAGAGGGCAGGAACTGTGTGTAGAACCAGGCACTAAGAACTAAGAACTCCAATGACCAGGTACCCTAACCCCAACCACCCTAACCCCAATTACCCTTTGAGCCAGCACAAACTTCTACTACAAGGCACTCTGACCTCAGACAGGAACTCTGTAAGATATGTCATACCACCATCCTGTTCTGTGATCTCCGTGGCCAGCAGAGGGCCCATAACAGGTCCCTTCCTCTCACCTGCAGTTTTCTCCTTTCTCTCCCCTGCTCACCCAAATTCTCTCCTTTCTTGTTTTCTTTTCCTTCCCTTCTTGTTTCCTTTCTTTCTCTGATTTCCTGTTTTTCTCTTTTATATTTTTCTAATCCCTTCCTTACCTTTTCTTCTTTTTTTTCTTTACTATTCTCTTTTCTTCCTTTAATTTTTGTTTTATATTTCTCTTCTCTTGTTTTTATTTTCCTTTTTAGTCATTAATTTCTTCTTTCTTGTTAATTCCTTATTTTCCCTGCTTTTGAAACATTTTTCATTTATTATTTTCTCACTGTTATTGTTTGTTTTGGTTTTACTCTCTTTTTCTCCCTTATCCCACCTAGTAGGAGACAGCAACCTTGCCCACACTGCCTAGCCACACCCACGCCTCTTGAAGCTTCTTCCACTAGGTGAGGGCTACTGCCTCCTTTTGTACCCTTAATCAATGATAGGCAGGAGCCATCACCCAACCTTCCCTCAGCTGCCCTACATGAATGGTAAACAGGCAACTGCACATATCCTCTCATTCTGTATCACACCCACCATGAGAGAAGTGGGTGAACACCTAAGAACACAACAACATACAATCACAAAGAAATACAAAAATCAAAGACAACAGACAATTTCAGTTCACATGAAGAAACAAGATAGACTGACTAAATGAGTGGCCACGATACAGAGCTAGAAAACCTGTTGATGAAGATATGGCACTGGAAATACCTGATAAGGAATTCAAAAGGATTTAGGTACTCTCAGTGGCTTAAGACAAAAACTGAGAAGGCGGTAGATGAAATCAAGGAAAACAAAGAGAAAAGCTTAGAAGAATTCAGTAAAATATTACAAAAATAAATAAAAATTAGAAACCATACAATAATAGCAAACAGAAATCCAAAAAATTAATACTGTTATTTCAGAAATTATGTACTAAAAGGACAAAAATGAAAAACTGGATCAAGGGAACAGAGAATTGGTAAGGTTGAAGACAAATCCCTTAATACCAATAACTAGAGGAAGAAATCAGGAAAAAAAAAAAGAATAGAAAAAAAATGAAAGCCTAAAATTATGTAGATCCCAGTAAGAATAACTTATGTGTAATTGGAATTCCAGAAGAGAAAGAACGGGAAAAAAAAAAACAAAACAGAGAAGATTGTCAAAAACTTCCATATTGTTATGAAAGAGGAGAAGACACACATTCAATAAACTCAATGGACCCCAAAGGAAAATCACTAAGAAATAGTATAACCTAACTTTCCAAAATCAAAGACAAGGAAAGATTTGTCAAAGCAGCTCAGGAAAAACAAAATTTATCTATAAAGGAGAACCAGTAAGACTACATTTTGATTTATTGGCAGAAACCATGCAGCTAAGAAAGCAATGGGGAGAGAACAAACAAGATGGTGGACCGTGTGGAAGTGTTGTAAAGAGCTCCGCCAACAACAACACAGAATACTGGACCAAGCAGGCTCAGGGGATGGTCCCAGAATTCTGAGTCACATATAAAAGAATATTTAGAGGGTTGGAAGTCTTACAGCTGGGGAACTTTGTGGCAGAAGCAAGAAATCCATTGCTCTCTAGTTCGGAAAGCTCAGCTGCTCCAGGAGCCGCCAACTTGGTTGAGACCAAGCGGGGGAAGGATTGGAGCGGCCACAGATGTCTGGCAGAACTGCAGAGATAAAGGTGTGGACATTCCTTTCTTTTGGTAGCTGTTAATTGGTTCCTTATTATCTGCGCACCTCCATTCTGGTGACTATAGGGGTGTCTGACCTAGTGGGCATCCCAGCCCACCCTTGGAGGGTTCTACCACGCATGTGCACAGATCTCCTTGAAATTTAAAGAGACTGTTTCCAATTAAAACCAAACGGCCACAGCCAGCCCTGAACTGTTTACAAGAAGAAAAAAGGCCTAAACGGGGATTGTGGAGTGGGACAAGCACACAAAAAAGGAAATAAGCCAAAAATTAAATCCTAAATTACATCAAAACGACCAACAGTGGTATCTTGATATTTCTCACGAAGAAGAGTGAAAAGGGAAGCCCATTTCCTGATCAAATCTACCTGGAGGCAATCAGAGAGCATACAAATTACCAAAACACACACCCATCTAAGTATTAAGGCCACAGATAACCCCTGAAGATGCCCAAAAAACAGAAGCAGATGACCATATCTGCACATGT
>NW_006408542.1:5156724-5157228 GCF_000296735.1 Chrysochloris asiatica | reverse complement strand
GTCCAAATGATTAATAACAGAATATCAGAAATGGACAATACAATGAAAGGGCAAAGGAGTAGAACTGAAGAGACAGAAACTAGAACTAGTGAGCTAGAAGATAAATCTCTCAACACTACTAAGATAGAAGAACAAACATAAAAAAGGATTAAAAAAATCAGAAGAAGGCCTAAGATTCATGTTGGATAACATGAAGAGGAATAACATAAGAATAATTGGCATTCCCGAACAGGAACAATCACACAAGTCCACAGAGGAAATAGTTGAAGAGCTTCTGGAAGAAAATTTTCCTAACATCCTGAAGAGTGAAAAGATAAGCATCAAGAAGCTCAGCGAACCCCAGGATGGATAGACCCTGAAAGACAATTACCAAGACATATAATAATCAAGCTCTCCAAAATTAAAGATAAAGACAGGATCTTAAAAGCAGCTAGGGAAAAGAGAAATATAACATTCAAAGGCAAGCAAATCAGATTAAGCTCAGATTTCTCAACAGAAACCATG
>NW_006408542.1:5148434-5155932 GCF_000296735.1 Chrysochloris asiatica | reverse complement strand
GTGGGATAGAAAGGAATGTTGGGAAACATGATTAGAGATAAGTTGTAAGCCCACCTTCAGCCTATAACTGATTGGAATACCTCAAAGGGGTTCTACAACTTGCCCAGTGAAATAGGCCTCGTGCAAAGCCTTTACAGAATATAGGATCTTAGATGGAATCTTGAGTTCCATCCACAACCTTGTGAGGTGACATTCCCACTAGAAAGGACAAGCAGACTGGAGCAGCTACAGTGACAGAAGATACATCTTCATGATGAACCTGACCTATACTCAGAGCGGTAGTTACTCTAAATACCAACAGCGAGGGAAAGAGTCTTCAAATCAAGTATCAATGCTATCTGCTCTGTACACAGGGTAGACAGGGATGGGCAACGTAGACATTGGCTACCTAAAATGAAGGGGGCAATAAAGGCACGAAGTGACTGGCTTACAAGGTTTCAAGACGGAGTTTAGTTTAAGAGTATGGGGGGAAAGAAAGGGTCCCCACTGAATAACTGTCATCTTGTCTAGATGGGCTTGGTGAAAAGAGATGGGGATAAGAGTCATAAGATTCAATAGTGAATAACTGTTATCATGACTAATCTCAACTGTTAAAATCATAAAGGTAGAAGTTTTGTAACAAAAAAAGGGGAGTGGTTAATTTTACAGTCCAGAAACAGAGGACCCTAGGACCATCAAGAGAGAAACACACAAATAGAATGCGGGACCTTATCCAGGGAAACTGCAGCACCAGAGATGGAGGCAGAGATGGGGGTATGGAGAGGGGGAGCAGCTGAGGACACTAGATTCATGGACTAAGAAGAGAAGGACTAAGAGCTGGTGGCCAGGAACCGACTTATAGAATGTGCCCTTTGGAGATGTAAATTATTATATATGCCTGAGTGGTGTTTTTTTTTGTTTGTGTGTTTTTTTAAAAAGCTAAAGTGGACAAGAGAAATACTGTTAACTGATGGTACATGGTGGGGATTATAATCAATGTAATGAAACAAGATGTAAAACTGATGATATGCCCTGTAAACTTTCACTCAATCCACAATAAAAAATTTAAATTAAAAAAAAAAAAGCAAGCAAGCAATGGGATGACATATATAAAACACTGAAAGAAAAAAAACTGCTAACCAAGAATTATAAACTAGCAAAGTGGTCTCAAAACACAATTATGAAATTAATACATTCTATGGTAAAGACAAATTAAAGGAATTTGTAAAAAAACAAATTCGTAAAAAAAAAAAAAAATTAATAAACGTAGTTCTTCAGACAGAGAAGCCAAAAGAGTAGACAATAACCAAGAATTATAAACTAGCAAAGTGGTCTTAAAACACAATTATGAAATTAATACATTCTATGGTAAAGACAAATTAAACGAATTTGTAAAAAAACAAATTCGTAAAAAAAAAAATTACTAAATGGAGTTCTTCAGACAAAGAAGCCAAGAGTAGACAATAATCAGAGATTAACAAAATAACATCACACAGAAGTCAACCAAGATATAGAAGTTATATGACTATGAAAGTAAGGAACCAGAGATGTCTATATGTAAACTAAGACAATTACAAAGTGAAATGAGGAAATAAATACTATGATTATAGAACTCCTAAATGGAGATTCAAGTCGATTTCAAGATAGAACAGACTGTTTTAAATTAGGGAAGAAATTAATAAATTACAAGGAAAATCGCAAAGAAAATTAATAAACCTTCTATTCAAAATTAAAAAGAGGAAAACCATGAAGATTTGGTAAACACTAAAACAACAGCCATCAGGATTGGAGGAAGCCATATGCATATGATACAACCTTGCTTGCTGAAAGCGAAAAGGACTCAAAATACTTACTAATTTGGATCAAAGACCACAGCCTGCCATATGGGTTGCATCTCAATGTTAAGAATACAAAATTTCTCATGACTGGACCAAAAAACAACATTCATATAAATGGAGAAAAGATTAAAGTTGTCAAAAACTTATTTTGCTTGGATCAACACTCATGGAAGCAGCAGTCAAGAAATCAAATGATGTACTGCATTGGGCAAATCTGTTGCACAAGACCTTTTTAAAATGTAGAAGAGCAAAGATGTCAGTGTAAGGACAAAGCTGTACTTGATCCAAGCAATGGTATTTTCAATAACCTCATACGCATGTAAAAGTTGTACATTGAATAAGGAAGACTTTAGAAGAATTGATGCATTTAGTTAATGGTGTTGGAGGAGGAAATTCCAAGTTCTAGTGACTGCCAAAAGAACAAACCAATTGGTGTTGGAAGAAGTACAGCCAGAATGCTTCTTGGAAGCCAGGATGGCATGATTTTGTCTCTCATACTTTGGACATACTATCAGGAGGGCCCAGTTCCTGGAGAAGGGTATCATGTTTGGCAAAGTGGCGTGTCAGAGAGAAAGAGGAAGACCCCCAACAAGATGGACTGGAAAAGTGGGAACATCAGTGGTCTCAAGCGTATCAATAATTGTGAGGTTGGCCCAAGACCAAACAGTGTTTTGTTCTGTTGTGCACAGGGTTGCTATGAGTTCATGTTGACTCGATGGCAATTAACAACAACAAGCAGCAATGAAAGAAATAAGAAACCCACAAATAAATTACACTCATCAAAAAAACTTATGTTGAATAAATAAACCAGTAACACTACAAAAAACATAAGGCAATCAATTCATTCCTATTCATAATTACATGAATATCAATGGATTAAATATACCAGTCAAGAGACAGAGCATAGCAAAATTAATAAGAACATAAGACTTATCAATATACTCTCTATAAGAGAAACCTAAAAATCAAAGGTTGGAAAAAATATATATCTAGTAAATGGCAATTTTTAAAAAGTGGGCAATATTTGTTTCTGATACATAGATTTAAGGCAAAAAAAACTCGCCTAGGAGACAAAAAACGGCATTATATAATGATAAAAGGGTCAACTGAATAACAGGGCATTGCATAGGCATAATAAATGTCGATGCACAGAATTAAAATTTCCAAATACAGGAACTCTAGAGAGAAACAGAAAGCATCAAAAGAAGATGGAAGGAATACACAGAGTCACTGTACCAAGAAGAAATGGCCAATGTTAAACCATTTCAAGAGGTAGCATATGATCAAGAAGCAATGGTACTGAAGGAAGAAGTCCAAGTGACATTTCAACAAACTGATGCAGCACTGGGCAGCCAAGAGGCAGGCTTGCAGAATGTGCCCTTTGGTTGTTTAAATGATTATATATTCCTGAGTGTTTTTGTGTACACCCCCGCCCCCCCAAAAAAAGGGGAACAGAAGGAAATACGGTTGAGATTGTAATCATTGCTGAAAGAATGAGTGTAAAACCGATGTTCTCCCATGTAAACTGTCACTCAATTCACAATAAAAACTTAAAAAAAAAAAAAAAGTCCAGGAAGTAATCAATGCAAGTCTATCTTGACTATCTTAAAGAATTCAAACATCAGTCATACCACATGCAAGTAAAATTTTGTTGAAATTTTAGATGACACAATATTTCTTGCTAGAAGTAGAGAGGACTTAAAATACATACTGGTGAAGCTCAAAGACCATATGGACTGCACTTCCATGTAGAGAATTTACATTCAACCAATTACTTCACCAAGGGACCAATAAATAACATCAAGATAAATTCAGAAAAGATTGAAGTTGTCAAAGACTTCATTTTGCTTGAATTCACAAGTAATCCTCATGGAAGCATCAGTCAAGAAATCAAACGACATATTGCATTAGGCAAATCTGCTACACAAGACCTCCTTAAAGTAAGTGTTCAAGAACAAAGTTTGAGGACTAAGGTGTACCTGACCCAAGCCATGGTATTTTCAGTGGTCTCACATTCATGTGAAAGTTGGACAATGAATAAAGAAGACCATTCACAAATCAATGCATTTGACTTAAGATACTGGAATGAGCTCTGGTAGTATAGTGGTTACGAATCGGGCTGCGAACCACAAAGTCAGCAGTTCGGAACTACCAGCTGTTCCGTGAGAGAAAGATGAGGCTTTCTGCTCCCATAAAGATTTACAGCCTCAGAAACCCTGCTCAGGGTCGCTATGAGTCGGAACCAACTCCACGGCACATAACAACAACAATAACCGGATAGAACTCTTGGTGAGGTGTTGTACAATAAAGCACTTAACTGCAAGGTCAATTTGAATCACAAGGTCGATGGTGCAAATTCACTAGCCGTTTCTAGGAAACTCTTTATAGATTGCTAAGAAGACATACAGATGGCCAACAAACACATGAAGGAATGTTTGAGATCATGAACCATTTGAGAGATGCAAGTCCAACATAGCAACGCTTATGAGGTTGGCCCTGGACTGGGCAGTGTTTCACTCTGTGCGTAGGGTCGCTATGAGTTGGTACCAACTCGATGGTACCTAACAAACTCTATATAGGGTTGGAACTGATTCGATGGCACTTAATAATAACACTAGAAGTACCATGGACTGTCAAAAGAACAAACAAATCTGTGTTATAAGAAGTCAGAATGTTCTTTAGAAGCCAGAATGGTGAAACTTTGTCACTAATACAGCTGACATGTTATCAGGAGGAATCAGAAGTTGAGAAGGGTATATTTGGTAAAATGGAGGGTCAGCGATAAAGAGAATGACCCTCAATGAGATGGACTGGCACAGTGGCAGCAGCAGTATGTTCAAGCATAATAATCGTGAGTATGGTGTAGGACCTGGCAATGATTCGTTCTGTTGTGCACAGGGTCATGTGAATCAGAACCAATTCAACAGCGCCTAACAACAATACAAAACCAACAGCCAACACTACTCTCAATGGAGAACAAGTAAAAGCATTCCCCATGCAAACTGGAACTAGCCAAAGGCACCTTTTCACCACTCCTATTTAAGTCTTGTTGTTGTAATTGTTAAGTGCCGCTGAATTGGTTCCAACTCATAGTGACCCTGTATAGGATTTCCAAGGAGCTCCGGTAAGCTTTAACCACCGCTCATTGGAAATCCTACACAGGGTCGCTATGAGTTGCGATTCAAACCAACCTTGCAGTCCAGTGCATTTAAGTCTTAGAGCTTTACGGCAAGAAAGGGAAATCAAACTCAACCAAATTGGCAAGGATAAGGTAGTACCTAAATGTAAGAATATACCATGTAGATTGGTATCTGGATTGGGGTTGCATTATATATGTAGATCACTTTGAGTAGTGTGGCCATTTTCACGATGTTAAGTCTTACTATTCCTGTTCATGGTCTATTCATCCATTTGTGTAGGTCTTTTTTGATTTCTTGTAGCAATGTTTTGTAGTTTTCTTTATAGAGATCTTTTATTTTTCTGGTTAAATTTATTCCTAAGTATTTCATCTTTTGACTGGCTGTTTTAAGTGGTATTGTTTCCCTGATTTCCTTTTCAGAACTCTTTTTGTTAGTGTAAAGGCATCCAGGTGATTTTTGTACATTGAACTATACCCTGCCACTAGTAAAGAAGAACATAGTAGGAAACCGCACAAAACTACTACACAGCCTAGTCATCAAAACAACCAGGAACCGATATTATGACACACACAGACCAATGATAGAGAAGAGAACTCATAAGTAAATCCATCCACCAACAGACAACTGATCTTTGGCAAAGAGCCAAAACCTATTAGATGGGGAAGAGGTAGTCTCTTAAACAAATGGTTCTAACAAAACTTGGTATCTGTTTGCAGAAAAAATTAAGCAAGAGCCATATCTCACACTATATTTAAAAAAGAACTCAAGTTGGATCAAAGACCTAAATGTAGAACCGAAACTATAAAGTTTATCAATGAAAATAAAGGGAGAAACTTAGGGGCCCTAATACATGGCATAAATGCACAATCAAACATAACTGAGAACAGGCAAACAGCAAAAGACAAACCTGGTGTCTGGAACCTCCTGATAACTAGATACTTATGTGTATCAAATTCCTAATAAAAAGTTTTTAATCAAAAGAGTAAGAAGAGAACCCCCAGACTGGGAAAAATGTTTTGGCAATGACATATTAGTCAAGGAATTAATTTCTAAAATTTATAGAAAATGTCAGTAAATCAACAATAATAAGGCCAATAATCCAATTTAAAAATGGACAGAGGATATGAACAGACACTTCACTGAAGAAGACATTCAGGTGGCCAACAAATACAGGAAGGAATGTTTGAGATCATTAACCATTTGAGAGATGTAAGTCAAATGTAGTAACGATTATGAGGTTGGTCCAATCTGTACATAGGGTCAATATGAGTTGGTACCAACTCGATGGCACCAAACAACAACGACACCAAATATTGGTGAAGATGTGAACAAATGCAATCTGATGTGAATGTAAATTGGTAAAACCAATTGTGAAAGCACTTTTGCAGTACACCTCCTAATACTGAACGTTCACATACCATCTGTTGTTGCTGAGTGCCCTTGAGTCAACTTTGACTTACAGCGACCCTGTATAGGTTTCCAAGATACTGCTGGTGGGTATGAATGGCCAAACTTGTAGTTCACAGTCCAACACTGATCCTACATTGCCACACCAGTCCTCACACACAATCTGTTGTTTTTAAGCACCACTGAGTCAACACATTGCATCCCTATTTAGTGTTTGTGAGAAACGGCTGGTACCTAGTAATTCTTTTTTTCTTTTTTTTTTTGCTTTTGTACAAAACAGGACATGCAAAAATTATACAACAGCTAACACCAACCTAAATGCTCAGTAAGAGACAGTAGTGGATATTATACAACAATCAAAATGAATGAATTACAGTAACATGCAAAATTAGAGGAATCTTAACAAATTTACATTAAATGGAAAAATGTAATAAAACAAAAAAAACAAACCCACTGCCACTGAATTGATTCTACCATCTGCTGAGCTCTTGTGTTACCAAGTGCAAGCACTCCACAGGGCTTTCTTGTTTAAAGTTTTTATAACAGCGGATTATGAAGCTGTTTTTCTGTGGCATCACTGGGTAAGTTTGAAATCACATCTTTTAGATTAGTAGTTGAGTGCAAACCACTTGCACCACCACCGAAGCAATCTCGTGGAAACATAAGCTTTTATATACATTATATATATTGTGATTCCCTTTCTTTAAAAAAAAAATTATTAATTTCTAGGAATATATTTAACAAAACTGTATGAAAAGGAAGGCAGGAATGACCAATGTAGTTTAGGTCTTAAATTTAGAATTGCAAAAAGAAATGAATACCAGACTTCTGGTTGGGGCTATAGCAACAAAAACCAGGTAGCATATGCTCCAGTGAGAAGGGAGGGGTAGCTCACAAAGGAAGCGCTCATAGAACAACCCCAGAGCACTGGATCTACCATAAGATCCAGGACGTCAGTTTCCTGTACTTGCAAGTAAAAAAAATCAAGATATTAAGAAAAATATGGCTAGTTAGGAATATGGAGATGGGACTCCCTAGGCAAATACCCCACCATGGCAAAGTTTAGAGGGCAGGACTAAAGGCAGTCCAGCTCATAAAACCACGCTAAAAGAGGTGCAGAGGCATCTGCACACA
>NW_006408542.1:5144501-5148334 GCF_000296735.1 Chrysochloris asiatica | reverse complement strand
CCTTCATTGCTCAGCCCGGACATCAGGAGGGACAGTTTTCCCACAGTACAGAGAGAGGGAGCTGGGCGGCGACTTAGGACATCACCTGCGAAGCCACAGACCCAAAAGTCTCCCCAGTGGGACCCTTCGCGGCAGTGGGCCATGGAGTAGGTTCCGACTTCAGACGACCCTGTGCAGGGTTTCCAGGGCTGTGGATCTGTGCAGGAGAGCAAAGTGTCTCACCTTTTGCCGCGGTGCAGCTGGTGGTTTCAAGCTGCTGACCTTGCGGTCTGTGGCCACTGTGCTGTCTGAGCTCCCTGCGCAGGACCAATTCAAAGCAATCTGTAAAAGCCCAGCATAAAAGGACTCAACCATCCCGAGAATTGCACTGTGCACACACAGATACCTAACTGGCCTTCAGAGACAAAAATAGTGGACAATCTTTCTCCCATTGACTCCCCAATATCTACCTGTGTACCTCTACTGTAGTGACTAGAGGAGGGGCTTGAGAGAGTGGACATCCCCACCCCCTGCTGGAGGCTTCTAATCACACACACACTAATGGTTTAGCTCAGGACAGTTGACCACAGCTTCATTTCTATTCCAAAGCGGTGATTTTTGTCTATTTTATTACTCATCTATTTATATTATTTCTGCTTTCGGTTCTTTTTGATCACACATCCTTCCTGGAGGTGGGAGCTTTTTCTCCCTAAATTACCCAAGAAGACACAGCAATCGTGGCCATATAGCCAAACTATAAGCATACCCCATAATATTCCACCACTGAGACAAGACCTAACAACACCTGCTAAGCATAACATGGTTAAAGAGAAGCCTATCTCCTGATCATATTCACCAGGAGACACCCAGTAAGCTTAACAACAAACAACAAACATTCACTTAAGCTTTAAAACAAACAAACAAAACACATAACTATTATGACAAATAAAAGGCAACAATCATTATCGAAACACGTCAAAAAACAGAAGAGAGTAGCTGATGCAAATAAGCTGGAGACGGACAAAGGCTTTATAGAGGAGGAAGAGCAGGTTTTGAATATGCCTGAGAAAGAATTCAGAAGAATGATATGGAAACAAATTCAAATGTTCTGAAAAGGGGTGAAGGAAAATAAGGAAGAAGTCAGGAAAATACTACAGGAGCAATCAAATAAAATAGAAACAGCATTGGAAACAAAGGAAAACATGCAAAAAGATATCCAGATGATCAATGATAAGATATCAGAAATGGATAATACGCTGAAAGGGGAAAGGAGCATAACAGAAGAGATGGAAGCCAGAACTAGCGAGCTGGAAGACAAATCTCTCAATACTGCTAAAATAGAAGAGTAAGCAGAAAAATGGATTAAAAAATATGAAGAGAGTCTAATATTCATGCTGGATGACATCAAGAGGAACAACTTGAGAATCATTGCCATTCCAGAAAGGAAGAATCAGAGAAGTCCACAGAGGACCTAGTTGAAGAGCTTCTGGAGGAAAATTTCCCTAACATCTTGAAAGATGAGAAGATAAACATTCAAGAAGCCATGCGTACCCCAGGAAGGACAGACTCCAAAAGAAAGTCACCAAGATATATAATAATCAAGCTCCCAAAATCAAAGACAAGGAAAGAAGAATAAAAGTGGCCAGGGAGAAGAGAAATGTCACTTATAAAGGCAAACAAATTAGATTAAGCTCTGATTATTCAGAACAAACCATGCAGGCAAGAAGGCAATGGAGAGACATATACAAAGCCCTACAAGAAAAAACCTGTCAACCAAGAATCATCTATCCAGCAAAACTATCAATCAAATACTATGGTGCGATCAAGACAGTCCACGATAAACAGAATCTGAGAGATTTTATCAAAACCAACCCAGCACTTCAAAACATCCTAAAAGGAGTTCTGTGGACTGAAAACCAACAAGAACAGACAACAAACAGAGATTGACAGGTGTGGCAACATCACCTAAAACTCAGTCAACAGATAGCAGAGTTCAGAACAGAACAAGACTACAACAAACTCAAAGGAGCTGGGAGGTTAACTGAAGATCAAAATTATATCAATGTTAAAGACGGAACAAACGTAGCAACAGAGACCCAGGTGGTGAGGATTCCAGGTAAATTACAGGATACAATGGATTATCTTAAATGGAAAGAAACAATAGTAGACTACAAGGTAACCCCAAAGAAAGTTAATACTTTACAACTTATCATAAAAATGAATTTCCAAGCAGAACAAATTAACATGAAAACTAAAAAGATATCGACAAGAAATAGCACAAAAAACACAAATCCAACACAAGAAGGCATGCAGAAAAAAAGACCAAACAGCACCACCAAAAAAGTAACATAATGGCAGCAATTAATTCATACCTATCAATAATTACATTGAATGTCGATGGATTGAATGCACCAGTGAAGAGACAGAGACTGGCAGAATAGATAAGAAAACAAGACCCTTCAATATGCTGCCTGCAAGAGACACACCTTACACACAAGGATAAAGACAGAGTAAAAGTTAAAGGGTGGAAAAAAATTTACCAAGCTAACTGCAACAAGAAGCAAGTAGGAGTGGCAATACTAATCTCCAATAAAGTAAACTTTAAGAGAAAAGCCAGCATAAGAGACAAAGAAGGACACGATCTCATGATCAAAGGGTCAATTGAGAAGATGACATAACCATAATAAATATATATGCTCCCAATGGAAGAGCACCAAGATACATTTAGCAAACCTTACTGGAGTTGAAGAAAGAAACAGATAAATCTACAATTATAGTGGAAGATTTTAAAACACCACTTTCAAAAAGGGACAGAACAACCAGAAAGAAACTCCACAAAGTTACAAAGGAACTAAACAACACAATCAACCAAATTGACTTCAAAGATGAATACAGAGCATTCAATCCCACAACAGCACAATATACATTCTTCTCCAGTATGCATGGAACATTTTCCTGAATTGACCAAGTGATAAGTCACAAAGCAAGCTTCCATAAATTTACAAACATCAAAATTCTACAGAGCATCTTCTCACACCACAATGCTACAAAACTAGAAATCAATAATAAGAAGACCAAGGCAATAAAGTCGAATACACGGAAACCGAACAACACCGTGTTGAAAAGCAACTGGGTAAAAGAAGGAATTAAATGTGAATTCACAAAGTTCCTAGAAACAAATGAGAATGAAAACACAACATACCAAAATCTTTGGGACACAGTGAAAGCAGTGCTAAGACAATAAATGCACACATCCAAAAAGAAGAACCAAAACAACACATTAACACAGCCATCTTAAAAAAATTAGAAGCAGACCATCAGCGAGAACCTACAGTCACCAAAAGAAAGGAAATAATAAAGATAAGAGCAGAAATATATGAGATGGAAAACTAAAAAGCTATAAAAAGAATCAACAGGACAAGAAGCTGGTTCTTTGAAAGGATTAATAAAATTGACAAACCATTGGCAAAACTAATAAAAAGAAAAGAGGGAGAAGACAAAAACAACTTGCATTAGAAACCACATGGGTGAAGTCACAACAGAACCAAACGAAATCAAAAGGAAAATAATAGAATACTATAAAGAGTTGTACTCCAACAAACTCGAAAACTTAGATGAGATGGATATATTTCTGGAAAAATATGACCTACTTATACTTATTCAGAATGAAGTAGAAAACTTGAACAAACCCATAACAAAAGAAGAAATTGATCAGGTCATCAAACAACTCCAAACCAAAAAAAGTCCAAGTCCAGATGGCTTCATGGGTGAATTTAACCAAGCATTCAGGAAGAACTGTCGCCATTTCTACTCAAATTATTCCAGAATATAGAAGAGGATGGAAAACTCCCTAA
>NW_006408542.1:5104949-5144230 GCF_000296735.1 Chrysochloris asiatica | reverse complement strand
TTGATGCAGAAAAGGCATTTAAGAAAATCCAACATCCATTCCTGATAAAAACACTCAACAAAGTAGGAATTGAAGGGAAATTCCTCAACATAATCAAGAGCATATATACAAAACCAAGAGCCTAAATCACGCTCAATGGCGAGAAACTGAAAGCCTTCCCTCTGTGAACAGGAACCAGACAAGGACACCCTTTATCACCACTCCTTTTCAATATTGATTGTGCTGGAAGTTTTAGCCAGAGCTATACAGCATCAGAGAGCAATTAAAGACATCCATATTGGCAAAGAAGAAG
Organism: Chrysochloris asiatica; assembly: GCF_000296735.1. NCBI lineage: Eukaryota > Metazoa > Chordata > Mammalia > Afrosoricida > Chrysochloridae > Chrysochloris > Chrysochloris asiatica. The sequence goes on along the minus strand of NW_006408542.1, from coordinate 5,143,938 downwards.
TACAACTCTACTTATTTGCAGACGATATGATCCTATGCATAGAAAACCCCAAAGACTCAGTAAAAAACCTACTAGACTCATCGAAAGATTCAGCAAAGTGGCAGAGTATAAGATCAACTTGCAAAAATCAGTTGGATTTCTCTATGGCAACAACGATAGTGCTGAAAAGGACATTAGGAAGGCAATACCATTTACAATAGCTGTCCAATGGATGAAATATTTAGGAATAAATGTAACCAGAGAAACAAAGGACTTACACAAACAAAATTACAAAACACTTCTACAAGAAACCAAAAGAGACCTACAGAAGTGGAAGAACATACCATGTTCCTGGATAGGAAGACTCAACTTTGTGAAAATGTCAATACTGCCCAAAGCAATTTACACATACAATATAATCCCAATCCAGATTCCAACAACATTCTTCAAAGAGATGGAAATGACAATTACTTTTTTGGAAAGGAAAGAGACCCAGGATAAGCAAAACACTGCTTAAAAAGAAGAACAAGCTTGGAGGTCTCTCACTCCCCGATTTCACAATTTACTACATGGCTACAGTGGTCAAAACAGCCTGGTTCTGGTACAATGAAAGATACAATGATCAATGGAACAAAATCGAGAGTCCAGAAATTAACCCAACCACAAACAGCCAAATTATTTTTCACAAAGTGCCTAGGCATATTGCATGGGGAGGAGACAGTCTCTTTAACAAATGGTGCTGGAAGAACTGGAAAGCTGTATGTAAAACACTGAAACAAGACCTTTGCCTCATGCACTATACAAAAATGAACTCAGCATGGATTAAAGATCTAAATGTGAATCTCAAAATTATGAAGGTCATCAATGAAAAAATAGGGACAAATGTGAGGGCGCTGATCCAGGGCATATACAGACTACCACATATTTTGAAAAGTATACAAACAAAAATAGACAGAATAGATGATTGGGACATATTGAAAATTAAAAATTTATGTGCATCAAAAGACTTCACCAGAAGAATAAAAAGGGAACCCACAGGATGGGAAACTATCTTTTGCAACAACACATCAGATAAGAGACTCATTTCTAAAATATATAGGAACCTACAACACCTCTACAAGAAAAAGACAAATAACCCAATTGAAAAATGGGCACAGGGCATGAACAGACACTTCACCAAAGAGGAGATCATGGCAGCCAACAAACACATGAAGAAATGTTCATGATCACTAGCCATCAGAGAAATGCAAATAAAACAACAATGAGATATCATCTCACACCAGCAATAACAGCAAAGATCAAAAAAGCAGAGGACAACAAATGCTGGCAAGGATGCGGAAAGATTGGGACTCTCCTACATTGTTGGTGCGAATGCAAAATGGGCCAACCACTCTGGAAAGCAAAATGGCGCTTCCTCAGAAGGCTGGAAATAGAAATACCGTATGACCCAGCAATTCCTCTACTTGGTATTTACCCACAAGAAATACGAGCCATAACACGAGTATATATATGTGCACCAATGTTCATAGCAGCACTATTCACAATAGCAAAAAGAAGGAGACAACCAAAATGCCCATCAATTGAAGAATGGATAAACAAACTGTGGTACATACACACAATGGAATATATGCTACCTTGACGAACAACAAGGAAGCTGCAAGCCATCGCATAACATGGATGAACCTTGAGGACATTATGTTGAGTGAAATTACTCAGTCACAAAAGAAGAAATACTGCATAGGACCATTCTTGTAAAAGGCTAAGGAAAAGAATCCACCCAAAAGGGGAGGGGGGAATCAACCATATATATAATTGCTGATCACCAGGATGTATGGATGAGAGAAGGGGAGGGAGGGGAAGAAAGAGCACAGGGTAGGGAACTGACACAGGAGACTCTGGGAGCGGGGTGGGGGTGGGGGTGGGGAAGGCTGGCAATACACAAGTGGGAGGGGAGAAAGAAGAACAAGGTGGACAGGAGTAGTTAGGCAGGTTCATAAGGGCTAGGTGGGGCAGAGCTAAATGACATGGTATACACAGGGCTTCAGGATACAGGAATCGAGACATGGCTTGAAAGGGGGAAAAGAGGGGAATAATGTTAGGATGCTTGGCCATCTTTTGAATTTTGGTCTCCCTTGCCTACCATTGTGAAATAGACACTGGGGGTGGGGGTGGGGACAGGCAGAAATATCACAACAGAAAACATGTGGACCCGGATCCAGCCTATAAATAACTGGAATACTTTAGGGGAGTGGCTGGAAACTGCCCAGAACCAAAATCGTGGGGGGACTATGACAGCAAGGACAGATGGAGTGGCTGGGGACACAGGACTCAGGGAGAGAGAGGAGCTGTTTGCTGACAGCCGAGGGGGTGGTGGGCAGTCCTATAGGGTATATCCTTTGGTTATAGGAGGGGATTTTAATCATTGCAATGAAATGAAATACGATAGGATGAATGTGAAACTGAAGTGGGGCAGAGGCAAATAATGATGTATTCACAATCTTGGAACAACAGGGCTCTGGAATACAGAGATTGAGACATGGTTTGAATGGGGAAAAGGGGGGAATAATGTTAAGATGCTTGGCTGTCTATTGAATCTTGGTTCCCCTGGCATACCACTATGAAATAGACACTGGAGGGGGAGAGAAAGGAATAGCCAGAAATACCACCATAGAAAGCTTGTAAATCCATCTTCTGCCTATAACTGATTGGAATACCTAAAATGGGTATACAATGTGCCCAGTGAAGGAGGCTTCCTTTGGAGTCTCAGCATTACACAAGACCATAGGTGGAATCCTGAACAGCATCCAGAATCTACTGAGGGGAAATTTCCACTTGAAAGGACAAGCAGACCAGCCTGGAGTGGCAAGAACAGAAGATACTTCCTGAAAAAAGACTGACAGGAAAAATACAAAATATAAGCAGGCCGACTCATTACTGAAAGAACAATCAAGTGGCTCACCCAGGAGACATCAAGGCAAGTGGTCGGGTCCCCCTCAGGGCAAACCCCCTTTTAAAACTAAGACTCAATGGGAATGCACGCTCTGATTGGTGAACACGTTCGACACCCATAAGGGGAAGTAAGGGAAAAACAGCAATGAAGCTGCGAGCTAAGCCCTACAACACTCAATAGACTCCTGTAAACTGGATAGAGACCTGGTTGGCCAGCAGTGTGCCAAGTCCAGGGGACTCTTGGACCCAGAGTCAGCGACATAGCCACAGAGGGCTAGAGTGGAGAGTGAAGCGTCCAGCTGATGAGAAGAGAGGGAACATGCATAAGTACTTCCACACTGGCAGATAATACCCATGTGATCTGGCTTCAATATCTTGATGATCAGAGCTCAAAGAGAAGAAGAGAGAAGAGGGGAAAAAAGAATAATCTGATACAATTTGATGAACCTGACCTACACCTATGGAAGCAGTAGCTCAAAAGAGGGAACAAATCTTCACAGCGAGGATCATTCCCATCTCCTCTGCACATGGAGAGGACATGGATGGGCAACTTGGACATTGCTACCCAGAATGGGAGAGCTAGGCAAGTAGTGACTGGCTTACAATCTTTCAAGAGGGAACCTAGATCCAGAGGGCATGGAGCAAGGTATTATCTACACTGAGTAGTATCCATTCTGCCTAATTGGGGCTGATGAAAGGAGAGATGTGGATAGGTCTCTGAAATACAATAGCAAATAATTGTTATCAGGACTGATTGGAAGGGCTGGAAATGTAAAGGTAGATGTTTCAGTGCAAAGTGAGGGGAAGTGATTAACCTTACAATCTAGGAGCGAAGGTCCCTGGGACCATCAAAGGAGAAGAGCAGATAACGGGATCCTACCCAGAGAAGCAGTGATGCCAGGGATGGAGACAGAGACGATGAGGTGGGGAGATGGAGCAGCTAGAGACTTTGGACCCAGAGAGAGAGAGGGGCGATATGCCAATGACCGGGGGGTAAAGGGGCAGGCTGCGGGGTATACCCTTTGGTTGATGGATGATGCATGGATGGAATTGTAACCATGGCAAGGAAACTATATACGATGGATCAATGTGAAGCTGATATCCTCCCATGTAAACTATCACATAATTCACAATAAAGCATTAAAAACAAAAGAAATGAATACCAAACCTTCCCTTCCACAACGTAGTCTACTTCTCAGCTGGATTTTATAATCCACTGCAATGGCCTCACAAGACTCAGACACCATACCTACAGTTTTGGGGTTGATTGAGGAAGTTTACAGGTTACAAGACAGCAACAGAAAATGCTCAGGACACAGTTCTTTCAGTCAGGATAGGCTCTCCTCAGTCAAACCCACATGCAGGCCTCTCTCTGACCCTCAGCCCCATAGCCTGGCCTCTGCCCTGCATAGCAACGCTGTTTTAGGGTTGATGATGTATGTTTAAAGGATACCCTATTCCACTATAAGCCTTAGCCTGAAGGCATTAAGCTTTAGCTCATCTAAATGCTTTGAAAGCCCACTCCACAAGTGAGCCTCCCACCCAAAGGTACTCAGCTGTACTTGATCTGTGAGTTGGGAAGCCCAGCACACTGCCGGATTCTCTGGCTCTTGATTCTGCTGCTACCGCTCCTCTGGTCGCTGGCACACAGTTTTCTGTCCCTGGGTTGAGACAGTTCAATGTGCAGGTATCTCAGGGTTCTAACTATGCGTTCCATTCCTGGCTGCTTGTCTTTGTTAGTAGCATCCCCTGCCTCCTGCTTCTGAGATGGCTCATTTTAAACCAGTTAGAATTCCAGGTTTTTACAATCACAATGAACTCTGTTCACATTCATTCACAACTGAATCATATCTTCCTATCAGTATCTTCTCCCAACTTCTCTTACCCACATCCATCAGGAAAAGAGTCATTTGGTGGGAGTTACAAAGACTGAGGCTAGAAGTTGTTGCTTTTAAGGTACCTTCAAGTAGTTTCAGAGTCACAGTGACCCTTGTATAAGAGAGTATATTCTAAGGAGCATTCTGACTATACTTCATCCAACACAAATTTGTTTGTTCTTTTGGCAGTCCATGGTACTTTCACTATTCTTCTCCAACACCGTAATTCAAATGCACTGGTTCTTTCTTCTATGGTCTTCCTTATCCATTGTCCAACTTTCACAAGCATATGAGGTGACTGAAAATACCATGCCTTGGATAAAAATGATCTTTTGCAACAGATTTGCCTAATACAATAGTTGTTAACTTCTTGACTGTTGCTTCCATGAGTGCTGATGGTGGAACCAAGCAAAATGAAGTTTTTTAAAACTTTAATCTCTTCTTCATTTATCATGATGTTATTTATTGGTCAGTGGTGAAAATTTTTTAAGTTCTCTACCTTTAAGTGCAATCCACACTGAAGACAGTGGTCTTTGATATTTATCAGTAAGTATTTTAAGTCTTCATTTCCAACAAGCAAGGTTGTATTATCTACATATCACAGGTTGCTAATACGTTTTCCTCCAATCCTGATGCCATGCTCTCCTTCATATAATCCAGTTTCTTGGGTTATTTGCTCAGTATACAGCTTGAATAAGTATGGTGAAAGGACACAACCCTAGCGCATACCTTTCCTGATTTTAAACCATTCAAGTGTCTCCTTGCTCTGCTCTAACAACTACCTCTTGGTCTATGCACAGGTTCCCTCAGGAGTCCAATTAAGTGTTCTGGGATACCCGTTCTTCACAATGCTATCCATAGCCTGTGATTGTCCACACAGTCAAAAGACTTTGCATAGTGAATAAAGCAAAAGTAAACATCTTTCTGAGATTTTCTGTTTTCAGCCAATATTCGTCCGATATCAACAATAATATTCTTTGTTCTGCATCCTCTTCTGACTCTGGCTTGTATTTCTGGCCATTCCCTGTCAATGTACTCTTGCAACTTGGCGCTGTAGGTTAATGCATCAGACTGTAAAGCTGTTTGAACTGCAAGGCTGGCGGCTGAAGCTCACCAGCTGCTCCTTGGAAACCCTATACAGGGTCCCTATGGGTTGGAACTGACTAGACGGCACTTAACAACCACAATAAAAACAGCATAAGACCAATTGATGGTCTGTCCCACAGTTTGCCTCTGGCCTTGTTTTGCTGATGATATGGAGCTTTCCTACCTTTATCTTTCCACAGAAGTAGTCAATTTGATTCTGAAGCATTCCAGCTGGTGAGATTCATGTGCTGTTTTAAAAAGGTATTTGCAATGAATAACTCATCAGACTTGCAAAATTCTATCAAGCGATCTCCAGAATCACTTCTATTACCAAGGCCTTATTTTCCAACTACTGATCCTTCCTCTTTGTTTCAAACCTTTAAATTCCAATCACCAGTAATTATCAATGCAGCGTGACTGTATGTTCAGTTGATTTCAGACTGAAGAAGTTGGTAGAATTTTTCAATTTCATCATCACTGGCTTTAGTGGTTGGTGGTGCATAAATTTGAATAATAGTGGTATTAACTGGTCTTCCTTGAAGACGAATGGATATTATCCTATCACTGTACTTGAAGATAAACCTTGAAATGTTCTTTTTGATGATGAATGTGATGTCATGCCTCTTCAACGTGTCATTCCAGGCATAGTAAATCATATGACTGTTGAATTCAAAATGGCCAATAGAAGTCCAGATCACTAATGCCTAGGATGTCAATCTTTATACATCCCATTTGATTTGTGACAACTTCCAGTTTTCCTAGATTCATTCTTCTACATTCTATGTTCCTGTTATTAAAGGATGTATATAGCTGTTTCTCATTTTAAGTTGTGCTTCATCAGCAAATGAAGGTCCTGAAAGTTTTTGCTCCATTCACTTCATTATGGACATAACTATTTTGAGGAAGTAGCTCTTCCCTACTCATATTTTGAGTGTTTTCCATCCTGAGGGACTCATCTTATGGCTGATAATGTTCTGCTGTTATTCATATGGTTTTCTATGGTTAACCATTCAGAAATAGTCAGTCATCATCTTCTTCCTAGTCTATCTTAGGCTGGGAGCTCCACTGAACCCTGTCCATCATGGGTGACCCTGCTGTCATTTTAAATATGAGTGCCATAGCTTCCAGCATCACAGCAACACACAAGCCACTGCAGTGCTACAATCTGACAGAAAATGGTAGATGTCTTGAAAGAGACATTAATTTATTCACTACAGCACAGGGATGATAGTTACTCTCAAGTCAGGGGAGGCAAGGGAGACAAATGAAAAGATGTAGATTACTGTCTGGGTCCTATGTTTGGATTTAGGAGGTGGTTTTGCAGATGATTATTATATTACCTATAATGGCTAATACAGTTAACTTACTTAATACAGCTCTTTTAACCATGGTCTTTATAGGTCCCAAATGATTAGGTGGGACTATGCAAATAGGGTGTACAGGAGTGTAACGCAGGGAGTGATTAGTTTTGCCATCCCATTAGCTTTAAAATCAGACATTTAAGAAACAGGAACAGAAGATCTCATGACCATAAAGACAGAGAGCCATAAACACAGCATATAATTCCTGTGAGGGAGAAACAACAGAATGTGGCAGCAGAGACATCAGAATGGAGAGGCAGAGCAGCACGCATCCTGGACAACAGAACAAGTAAAACTTGAGCATCTTTAGACAGGAGGTTGGCTTGCAGAACTGGGTGCCCTTTGGGCATTTATCAGCACTGGAGAAGGAGCTTGTAACATTTGCCTGCACAGGGCAGAGGCCAGGGAGCCAAGTGGCTGATAGACCAAGGACCAGAGAGAGACATGCCTGTGTTACCACTGAGAAGACATGTTCCTGACCAATGAACTATTGTATTCTGAGTTGTTTCTGATCCTGAATTGCACACTGTTACCTTCATTCAGAGGAGTTCTGGTGTGGCGCTGTGGGATAATACACTGGATGGCAAGGTCTGTTTGAACAGCAAGGCTGGAGGTTCAAATTCACCAGCAGCTCCTTGGAAACCCTAAACAGGGTCGTTATGAGTCACAGTTTTATTTGCTTGTGAAAATTCATTTATTGATTTAATTATGATTTGTATTCTTTTCTGTGTGGGCATTTCAAAAAAGTATAAAATTTTTTTAACCATACACATCTACATAATCATATTTTATAAAACAGAATACAAGTAATTAATAAACAATATTAGGAATGAAACAGAGTCATCATTATTACAGGTAGTTCATAGATTCTACTGACATATTGGCTATTGTTGTTAAGCACCATCAAGTTGGTTCTGACTCACCAGAAGCCTGTACAGGGTTTCCAAGGAACAGCTGGTGGGTTTGAACTGCCAACCTTGTGGTTTGAAGTCCAGTGCTTACCTGACAGTGCCATGCCAGGAAATAGACAACTGCTTAAAAAAACTGTTACTGCTCAGGAATAGGCAAGAAAATGAAATAAAAGGCATCTAAATTGGAAAGAAAGAAGTTAAACTATCTGTTCGCAGATGACAAGATTTTCTCCATAGATAACTCTCAGGAATACACATACACACAACTATTAGAATGAACAAGTTTAGCATGGTTGCAGGATACAGAGCTGGATTACATATGATAACAAAAGTACAAATGACAAAAAATTTAAACAAAGTGGACTTTATCACAATTAAAAGCACGTTCTTCAAAGACACCTCAAGAAAGCAAAAAGATAATCCATGCAGTAGGGGAAAATGTTTTAAAATCATGCATCTGATAAGAAACATGTGTACTTACTTTCATAACTCTTACAATTCAATAATTAAAAAAAGACATATAACCCAATTAAAAATGGGTAAAGAATTTGAATAGGTGTTTTACCCCTCAAAAAAACAGAAATGGCCAAAAAGTCACCAAGAATGCCAGTAAAGAAAACAACTGCAGCTCAAATAGAAAAATGCAAGTAAGAACCACATTAAATGCTATTCCACACCCACTTGGGTGGCTATTTAAAAAAACAACAATAATATGTCAACAAGGAGTTGAGAAACTGAACACAGAAGAGATTTCTATACATTGATGACGGGGGTTGTAAAATGGTGAGAACAGTTTTGAAAACAATTTTGCATTTCCTCAGAAGGTTAAAACAAGTTATCAGATGGCTCAGCAACTCCACTCCTGAGTACATCCTAAGATAATTGAAAATGTTATGCCCGCACAAAAACCTGAAGTATTACATTCATAGTCTCATATTCATAACAGCCTAAAAGTGAAAACAAGACAAACGCCCAGAAACTAAAGAACAGAACAATAAAATATGGCAGATTTCATATAAGAGAATATTATTTGGTAATATAAAGGAACAAAGGATAGCTCCCTGCTACAACATGGCTAAATCCTAGAAACATGACAAGTAAAAGGCCACATAGAACATGATTTCATTTACATAACATGTTTAGAATAAGCAAGTCCACAGGAACTGAAAATAGATTATTGCTTGCCAGAGGTTCTGGGAGATGGGGAAATGGGGAGTAAGTGCTAATGAGTATGGAGTTTCTTTTTCAGAGTGTTGAAAATGTTCTGAAATTAGATGGTGTTGATGGTTGCACAACTCTGAATGAACTAATAATCACCAACAGAATACTTTAAAACAGTGATCTTCATGGTATAAACATAAGATTTCAGTACGGCTCTTATTTAAAAGAAGAACAAAAACCTTCAATATTCCTGTTGCTTAGTGTCATAGCCACAAAATAAGTTCCAACAGTATTTATATCTACTCTAACACACGTACCTTTTTCTGTCTCTCTTCCTCTCACAACCACACAGATCAGATAGTTTGCAGTGTTGACTAAATTGCCATAGAATTAGACTTACTCAAACTCTTCCAAGCATTGAAAGAAAAGGGGCCCAGTCCTCAGCTAGTGTAACTAGAATAACTGACCTAACAACCAAACAAGAATAATATGAGGAATGAAAATTATAGTCCATATTCACACATGTACATAAATGTAAAAACCTATGTTCAAGTGTGAGAATAAAATAGCCAAAGAACAACAAACATGAAAGATTATATCATAACTAAATCTGTTTTATTCCAGAAATTACAAGCACAGTTTAACATTAGAAAATTTCTCTAGGGCAAGAGATATCATGAGAAACACATGTAATCATTACTGTGTAGCTGCTAAGTGCTGTCAAATTCCAGCTCATAGTAATCCTATGATAGGGTTTTCAAACAATGGCTGGTGGGGTGGAACCACCAACCTTCTGGTTAACAGTCCAGAGCTTACCCTACAGTGCCACACCAGTACTCCTGTAATCACTTTGTTCTTGTTGCTGTTAATTTCCATCAAATCAGTTATGACTCATAGTGATCCTATACTTTCATGGTTGTTAAAAATGCTAATAACATAAAAAGTTATACAACACATTTCAGGACAAAAAAAAAAAAAATCGAACAATGAATAGAAAGGGTTTTCCTAACCTAATAAAGGTTATTAACCAAAAAATTACAATATATTTTATACTTAATGACAAAACATTAGAAATATTTTCTTTAAAATCAAGACTAGACAAGGATGCACAAAATTACTGTCTCTATTCAGTACTGCAGTAGGGAGCATGCCAACACAGTAATCAAAGGAAAATAAATAAAAATTATAAAACTGGAAAAGATGAAACAGAATAGTCCATATATCTGAACATTAGTCAATAGAATAGAAAATCTAAAAGAATTTACAGGTAAGTAATTGAAATAATTAAATTGTTTTAAGATAATTAAAATAATTAAATTATTTAAATACAATCACTTAATTATAAAAAGTAAATAATTAAAATCGGATTTATGATCCATTTTTGAAAATCAATTTTGTTCTTATACTACAGAATGCAAGTTATAAAATGCAATTTTATGAAGTATAATGTTTTATAATAGCAGGAAAACATAAAGCACTTAAGACAGAAAAGCTTTTATGTCCTTTCTAGAGAAAATTATAAAATATCATCCAAGGACATTAAAAACACCCAAACAAAAGGAGAACAATATCCAGAGGCAGGAAAACTTAATATTAAAGCAATTTCATACACTAAATTAATCTCTGACTTTAATGCAATTCTAACCAAAACCCCAACAGTATTTTCCCGTGGAACTAAAAAACTAATTCCGTGAGTCGCTTCATACTACAACTGCCTCATAGTGTTCCCATAAATCTTTACAGAAGCAGACTGCCACATCTTTTTCCCATGGGTTCAAACTGCCAACTTTTTAGTTAGTAGCCTAGTGCTATAACCACTGCCCCACTAGGCTTCCATGTGAAACTTACTTGACCTTAAAATTAATACAGAAGGATCAAGTGAAATTCGAGTCAAGACAATCCTAAAAAGTAGATTATTAGGGCTAAAGGAAGAAACTACAGCGATTAAGGCAATGTTTTATTAGCAATGTTTTTATATTGGTATGTGCTGTCGAGTTGGTTCAAACTCATAGCAACCCTGTATAGGGTTTCCGAGGAGCAGTTGGTGGATTTGAACTGTCGGCCTTGTGGTTCACAGTCCACTGCTGATCCTACCACACTACACCATAGCAATAGGCAAAACAAAACAAAACACCATTGCCATCCAGTCAATTCGAACTCTTGGCCACCTCAAGAGTGTCAGAGTAGAACTGTAGGTTTTTCAAAGGTCGACTTTTCAGTAGATTGCTAGACCTTTCTACCAAGGTGCCACTGGGTAGATTTATTCCACTGACTTTTCATAGTTGAGCACAAACTGTGTCACCCAGTGATTCAAGTGGCCAACAAAACAGGAGAACATTTGGGATCATCTCTTCTCCACATTAAACAATGCCCACATGTAGGAAAATTCAGACAAGAATCTTCTATTTATTATTGGGTATTTCTAAGAAAATTATGAGAGAAAGTTTTGAAAGGAAATCCAAAATATAAGGCATAGGTAGGCATGCCTAAGAAAATTCAACTCTATCCATAAACTTTGGGTTAGAGCTGAATTTTCTAGGGCAAATAAAAACTCATTTCACATACCTCCAATATTCCAAAACTCTTTTAGTAGGCCTAGAGAAGTTCACCTTACAGTGTGTCAGATATACTTAAAAACATTTGCCTCCTCGTGTACTTTCTTTTCTGGGTTCTATTTTCTGGCCTCAATTTAAAGAACACTGCCATTTCCTCTATCCCCTCTCTCATTTCTGCACAATCAATTGCTTGCTTTTATAGCAACCACATTTCTGATGTCATGGTTGCATTCTTCAAAGAGAAAAATGACACTATTTACTGTGAGAATATGGTAGTGTGTCAAGTTGATTCCAACACGTAGTGACTGTCATGGATTGAACTGTGCTCCCCATAAATACGTGTCAACTTGGTTAAGCCATGATTCTACTGTTATGCAGTGGTTCTCCATTTTGTGATCAGATAATCCTCCATTTTGTGATGTATTGCAAATCCTAGTCTCTCCATGCCTGTGGTTATGGTCCCATTTGAGAGTGAGCTGACTGTTATGTTAATAAGGCAGGATTAGGTCAGAATATTAAGATCAGGTTATGTTTGTTATGCTAAATGAGGTAGGATTAATATGGGGTTAGGATGTATCCTGAGACTTTTACCACCCTACAATAGAAAATATATAAAGACCTCCTACCAGCAAGTAAGCAAGAAAGAAGAGACTGGGAGCAGAGTTCATCCTTTGGACCCAGAGTCCCTATGCTGAGAACCTCCTAGACCTATGGGAAGACTGATGCCAAGATATATGCTCTCCCAGTAACACTGGTCTTACAGATGTTGAATGATGATGACAAGAACTTTTCCCACAGAAAGTTTTCCCCTAGAGCTGGCACCCTCCATTTGAACTTCTAACCTCCTAAAATCCTGGTGTTGCTCTGTAGGGTCAACACTGGACTGCATATCACAAGATCGGGAATTCAAGCTCACCAGATGCTCTTCAGAAACTCTATACAGGGTAACTATGAGTCGGAATTGACCCGATAGCATTTAATGACAACAATAACCACCTTCTAAACTGTGAGTTTAGAGATCATCTGAATAACAGATTTGATACATTAAACACTAAAGACTGAAGACCAGAAGAGTTGTGGGATGACATCAAAAATACAATACAGGAAAAGAAAAAAGTCATTAAGAAGACAAGAAAGAAGGAAAAGATCAAAATGGATGTCAGAAGAGACAATGAAACTTGCTCTCCAGTGTAAAGATGCTAAAGCAAATGGAAGAAATGATGAGGTATGAGAGCCGGAAAAAAAATTTCGAGAACACAAAGTCATATATTACAACGAAATGTGCAAAGATCTGGAGTCAGAAAACCAAAATGGAAGAACACACTCAGCATTTCCCAAGCTGGGGGAACTGAAGAAAAAATTCAAGCTTCAACTTTCATTATTGAAGGATTCTCTGGGCAAATTATTGAAGGATTCTCTGAGCAAAGCATCAAAAGAAGATGGAAGAAATACACAGTCACTGAACCAAAAGGAAATGATTCATGTTCAACCATTTCAGGAGGTAGCATATAATCAAGAACCAATGGTACTGAATGAAGAAAGACGTTCACAGTGCATTGATGGAAGTGGCATAGAAGAAGGCACGAGGAATTGATGGAAAAAAAAGTGAAATCTTTCAAGGAAGTGAGGCAGCACTGGAGGCACTCAGTTATCTATGCCAAGAAATTTGGAAAACAACTATCTAGCCGACTGATTGGAAGAGATCTGTATTTGTGCCCATTCCAAAGAGAGGTGACCCAACGGAATACAAAAACATCGGACAATAGCTTTCATACCCCATGCGAGTAAAGTTTTACTAAAGGAAATACAGAAATGGCTGTAAGCATACATTGACAGAGAACTTTCAGAGGCTCAAGTAGGACTCAGAACAAGGGATATCATTGCTGATGTCCAATGGATCTTGGCTGAAAGCAGAGAATACCAGAAAGATGTTTACCTGTGCTTTATTGACTATGCAAAGGCTTTCGATTGTGTGGATCATGACAAGCTATGGACAACATTGTGAAGTATGAGTATTCTGGAACACTTAATTGTGCTCATGAAGAATCTGTGCGTGGACCAACAGGCAGTGGTTCTAACAGAACATGGGAACACCAAATGGTTTAAAATTAAGAAAGGTGTGTGACACAGTTGTATTCTTTCACCGTACTTATCAACGTTTATGCTGAACAAATAATCCAAGAAGATAGATTATAGGAAGAAAAATGTGGCATCAGGATTGAAGGAAGACTCATTAACAACTTGCGATATACAGATGATACAACCTTGCTTGCTGAAAGTAAAGAGGACTTCAGATACTTATTGATGAAGATCAGAGACCACAGCCTTCAGTATCTCAATGTAAAGAAAACAAAAATCCTCACCATTAGACCAATAAACAACATTCTTATCAGCAGAGAAAAGAGTGAAGTTGTCAAGGACTTCATTCTTCTTGAATTGACTATCAAACTCACAGAAGCAGCAGTCAAGAAATCAGACGACGTATTGCATTAGGCAAATCTGCTGCACAAGAACTTTTTAAAGTGTTGAAGAGTAAAGATGTCAGCTTGAGGACTAAGGTGCACCTGATCCAAGCCATGGTACTTTCAATAATCTCATATGCATATGAAAGCTGGACAGTGAATAAGGAAGACTGTAGACGAATTGATGCGTTTGAGTTATGGTGTAGGAGGAGAATATTGAACATGCCATGGGCTGCCAAAAGAAGAAACAGATTTGTGTTGGAAGAAAGTATAGCCGGAGTGCTCCTTGGAGGCCAGGATGGCCAAACTTTGCCTCTTATACTTCGGACATATTGTCAGGAGGGACCAGCCACTGGAGAAGGATATCATGTTTGGTAAAGTGGAGGGTCAGAGAAAAAGAGAAAGAACCCCAGTGAGATGGATTGGCAAAGTGGCATCATCAGTGGGCTCAAGCGTGGCAAAAACTGTGAGGTTGGCCCAGGACTAGGCAGTGTTTCGTTCTGTTGTACATACGGTTGCTATAAGTCAGTACCAACTCGATGGCACCTAACAACAACAACAAACTGTGAGAGAATACATTTCTGTTTGTTAAAGCCATCCATTTGAGGTATTTCTGTTATACAAGCACTAGATACCTAAGATACCCTACAGGACACTGTAGAACTGGCCCTGTGGGGTTTTCCAGACTATATCCTTTACCCAAGCAGATCATTGAGTCTTTTCTCCCAAAGAGAAGCTGGTGGTTTAGACTCACCAACTTTTTGGTTATCATTCAAGCACATAACACAATACCACGTTTTGAGAAACATGGTGGTAATGAGTTGTATCACATCAGACAAAAAGATTCCTCATTACAGTACTACGGCCTCTGCCCACTTCAGGCACCAGATTCAATTCCCTTTCCTTGACCTTATCTTATCTTATCTCTTATTGTTGTTATTGTTGTTTTCAAAAGATACATGCTAACAGGAAGAGGGAAAATTCAAAATTAAAATAACATCCTAACTCAAAGATACAGACTTGGTTGGAAAATAAAGGCAAATTATTGAAACAACAGATTTTTTTCTATAAAATCTGATTTTAGTCTCATTTGCTGCTTTTAACTGCTGATAAACATTTTGCATTAATTGGGTTTGACATATACACCAAACAGCCACCACTCATCTGTCAGTTTGTCTACTGCAGTGGCTTTTGAGTTGCTGTGATTCTGAAAGCTATGCCACCGGTATTTTAAATACCAGTAGGGTCACCCATGTTGGAAATGTTTCAGATGAGCTTCCGGATGAAGACAGACTAGGAAGAGAGAGTGGCAAACTACTTCCGAATATTTAGTAACTGAAAACCTTATGAATAGCAGAGAAACACTGTCCGATATAGTGCCAGAAAATTAGCCCCTCAGGTTGGAAGGCACTCAAAATGTGACTTGGGGAAGAGCTGCCTCCTCAGAGTATAGCTGACCATGATGATGCAAATGGAATAAAGCCTGTGGGAGAAAAGCCTGCGGGACCTTCTTTTGCTGATGGGGCACAAATCAAAATGAAGAGAAACAGCTGTAAACATGCACAGAAAATCAGAACATGGAATGTACAAAGTGTGAATCTGAGAAAATTGGAAGGTGTCAAAAATGAAATGGAACGTATAAACATCGATATCTTAGGTATTAGTGAGCTGAAATGGACTGGTATTGGCCATTTTGCATCTGATAACCACAAGATTTACTATGCCGGGAATGACAAATTGAAGAGGAATGGTGTTGCATTCATTGTCAAAAAGAACATATCCAGATCAGTCATAAGGTACAACATTGTTTGTGATAAGATAATATCAATGCGCATACAGGGAAGCCGAAGGAGCTACGATAGCGTAGTGGTTACGAATCGGGATGTGAATTGCAAGGTCAGCAGTTTGAAACTACTAGCTGTTCCGCGGGGGAATGATGAGGCTTTCCGCTCCCATAAAGATTTACAGCCTTGAAAACCCTGTACAGGGTCACTATGAGTCAGAACAGACTCCACAGCACACAACAACAACAACAACAGGGAAGCCCAGTTAATACCACTATTATTCAAATTTACGCACCAACCACTAAAGCCAGTGAGGATGAAATAGAAGAATTCTACCAACTTCTTTAATCTGAAATCGATCAAACATGTAATCAAGATGTATTGATCATTGCCAGTGATTGGAATGCAAAGTTTGGGAGCAAAGAGGTAGGGTCAGTAGTTGGAAAATATGGCCTTCACGACAGAAATGATACTCGAGAATGCATGATAGAATTCTGCAAAATCAATGACTTGTTCATTTCAAATACCTTCTTTAAACAGCATAAGAAACGACTATACACATGGACCTAACCAGATGGAATACACAGAAATCAAATTGACTACATCTGTGAAAAGAGACAATGGAAAGGCTCTGTATCATCAGTCAAAACAAGGCCAGGGGCATACTGTGGAACAGACCATCAATTACTCATATGCAAATTCAAACTGAAGCTGAAGAAAATGAAAAGAAGTTCATGAGATCCAAAATATGACCTTGAATATATCGCCACCTGAATTTAGAGATCATCGCAAAAACAGATTTGATACATTAAAAACACTAAAGACTGAAGACCAGAAGAGTTGTGGGACAACATCAAGGACATCATACAGGAAGAAAGCAAAATGTCATTAAGCAGTTCAAACAAGGAGGAAAAGGTCAAAATGGATGTCAGAAGAGATACTGAAACTTGCTCTCCAGCGTAGAGATGCTAAAGCAAATGGAAGAAATGAGGAAGTCCAAGAGCTGAACAGAAAACTTCAAAGATCAGCTCGAGAAGATAAAGCCAAATATTACAACAAAATGTGCAAATATCTGGACTCAGAAAACCAAAAAGAAAGAAAACACATTTCTCAAGCTGGGGAAACTGAAGAACAAATTCAAGCCTCAACTTTCGTTATTGAAAGATTCTCTGGGAAAATTATTGAATGATGCAGAAAGCATCAAGAGAAGATGGAAGAAATACACAGAGTCACTGTACCAAAAGGAAATGGTTAATGTTCAACCATTTCAAGAGGTAGCATATGATCAAGAGCCAATGATACTGAATGAGGAAGTCTAAGGTGCTTTGAAGGAATTGGCAAAGAACAAGGCACCAGGAATTGATGGGATAAAAATTGAAATCTTTCAAGCAAGTGAGGAGGCACAGAAGGCACTCACTCATCTCTGCCAAGAAATTTGTAAGACAACTATCTGGCTGACTGACTGGAAGAGATCCATATTGGTGCCCATTCCAAAGAGAGATGACCCAATGGAATGCGGATCTCTTTGATATCCCATGCAAGTAAAGTTTTACTAAAGGTAATACAGAAACGGCTACAATCATACAACTTCCAAAGGTTCAAGCTGGATTCAGAATAGGGTGTGGAATGAGGGGTATCATTGCTTATGTATGATAGATCTTGGCTGAAAGCAGAGAATATCAGAAAGATGTCTACCTGTGCTTTATTGACTACACAAAGGCTTCTGATTGTGTGGATCATGACAAGTTATGGACAACACTGCGAAGTACGAGTATTCCAGAACATTTAATTGTGCTCAGGAGGAATCTGTACCTGGACCAAGAAGCAGTTGTTCGAAGAGAACATGGGAACTGAATGGTTTGAAATTAAAAAGGTGTACAAGTTTGTATTCTTTCAACCATACTTATTCAACCTGTAGGCTAAGCAAATAATCTGAGAATCTGGGTTATATGAAGAAAAATGTGGCATCAGGATTGAAGGAAGACTCATTAACAACCTGTAATATGCAGATGATATTACCTTGCTTGCTGCTTGAAACATTTACTGATGAAGATCAAAGAGCACAGCCTTCAGTATGGATTACATCTCAATGTAAAGAAAACAAAAATCCTCACCACTGGACCAATAAACAACATTCTTATCAATGGAGAAAAGAGTTAAGTTGTCAAGGACTTCATTCTTTTTGGGTCAACTATCAACACTCACGGAAGCAGCAGACAAGAAATCAAACGACATATTGCATTAGGCAAATCTGCTATACAAGATCTTTTTAAAGGTCTTGAAGAGCATATTTGAAGAGCAAAGATGTCAGCTTGAGGACTAATGTGCACCTGACCCCAGCCATGGTATTTTCAATAACCTCATAGGCATGCAAAAGTTGGACAGTGAATAAGGAAGACCATAGAAGAATTGATGCTTTTGAGTTATGGTATTGGAGGAGAATATTAAAAGTGCCATGGGCTGCCAAAAGAACCAACAGATCTGTGTTGGAAGAAGTGCAGCCAGAGTGCTCCTTGGAGGCCAGGATGGCCAATCTTCACCTTTCATGCTTCAGACATATTGGCAGGAGGGACCAGTCCCTGGAGAAGGATATCATGTTTGGTAAGGTAGAATGTCAGAGATACAGAGTAAGACCCCCAACGAGATGGACTGGCCAAGTGGCAGCATCAATGGACTCAAGTGTGGCAACAGTAATGAGGCTGACCCAGGATCAGGCAGTGTTTCGTTCTGCTGTGCATAAGGTTGCTATGGGTTGGTACCGACTCAATGGCACATAACAAGAACAACATACACATTTTTTAATATGTGATTTTAGAGTTCTCCGAGTTCTCAGCTTTGAACATAAATAGATGTGAACAGAGAAATTGGTATTAATTTTTTTAAAGTATTGACTTCTATGTATTACTCTAAATGTTGTCATTGTTAAGTGCCGTTGAGTTGATTCTGACCCATAGCAACCCTGTATAGGGTTTCCAAAGAGCAGCTGGTGAGCTTGAACCACTGACCTTGCAGTTCAAAGGGATTTGCAGTCTGGCGCATTTACCCACAGCGCCACACCAAGATTCCATTACTCTATATAGCTTCACTTTATTTTTACTTATAATTTGATCCTTGGATTAATAAAAACCATCTCTCAGTCAGATACATGACACAAGAAATATCACAGCTATGAGGTCTGATGTAAATAAAAGTATGGAAAATGATTGAGTTAGCTGTGTACATTACGAATAGGGGTGGGTAAAGCACTCATCTGCTAGCAGAAAGGTCATTAGTTGGATCCCACCAGCAACTCTGAGGGAAAAAGAGATAGCAGTGTGCTTCCATAGCAATTCACAGCCTTAGCAACCCTATGGGGCAATTCTGCTGTGTCCTATACTGTCGCTAGGAGTGGTTATCAACTCAATACGACAGTGGGTTTGGTTATACACTATGTAAGGATGTTATCTCTCATAGTTGCTCTTATTATTATTATCAAGTCGGGTATGTCTAATAGTGATCCTGTATGGGTTTCTGAGGCTGTAAATCTTTGCAGGAACAGAAACCCTCATCCTTCTCCTGTGGAGTGGGTGGTAGACTTAAACTGCCAAACTTGTGGTTCACAGTCCAATGCTTATCCTGTGGAGCAGGATAAAATAATACTCTAAAAAAGTATGATATATTTAGAAGACTTGTATACATTAAAGCCCGATGTTATTTTCAGATAATAAAAGTGTTACACGGTCACTCAGAAATTGAGGACTAATGTGTCTCTAAGCAGTTACATCTGTAAAAAACCTGAAATAGAGGAAAATAATCTTTGACTTTCATATTCCAATATCATTAACAAATGATCTTTTAAGAAACTAAAAAAATATAGCAATTAAAGCTAATTGTAGACTGCAACATAAGGATCTTTTTCAGAAAATGTAGGGAAGCTAGTGAGGGGAGGGGGTTTCTTAAGAACTAAGTGGTGATTTCTTCTGAGAGAAGGTAAAGCCTGAGGTGACCTTGTTTTAGACATTTCAATAGCTGAAGATCTGTCTTCATCCTGAGGTGAACCAGCAATGTCTCCATCTTCAAAGGAGTTTAAGGTAATTTCACTTTGACATGGGGTAAACCAACAAGCACTTTTATAAACTGAAGAAAATCCAACAACCACAGCAGAAGATTGACTGGGACGGTGACTCCGAGGGTAATGGAAGTCTGCTGGCTCTTTACTTAGTTGGTCACTCTGTTCAGTATCACTGGCAAGGCTATTTTGAGGAAAAGCAGAAGAAAAATCAACTGGATAAGAAATGAGGGTTGCTGTGTTTTGGTAATAAGTGTCTCTATCAATATTTTCGTAGATTGAAGAAGTGTCTCTTATTTCAGGATCCATAAGACCTTTACTTTTATATTCAGCAGCAGAGAATTTTGCGTATTTTGTAGAATCAGCAATTCTTGGGTGTTTAGTAAATATCCCAATTTCATTTACAGACAAAAACTTCTGATTAGTTGGTTGAGCATCAAAAAAAGTGTTCTGGTGACAGGAAATTATACTTAGTCTCGGGGCTGAGAAAAATCTTGGGGCTCTAGTTCCATAAATGTTTGCAGGAGAGTTTACATCGTTGAAGTCTAATTGTACTTGATAATCAAAGTTAGCTCTGCTTTGTTGTTTAGAAGGTGAAGGACTGGATTTCCTGAATTTAGAGGCCAAAAAACGTCTTTTTTTAGATAAACACAGGAAAGCAGACATATTTGGATTAGAATACAAACTCGAACTTCTTTTAGAAGAAGTGACTCTGTGTGTTTCAGGACAATATGTTAAATGGCCAGGAGGCATATTTGGTTGAGAAACACTAGAGGCTCGATGGTACTGAAGATCTGTGGCAGCTTGCTCTTCAGAACTATATAGGTGGAAGTTCTGGTCCATGTTGCAGCAGCTAGAGTGAGAAAAGTGTGAAATGAGGAAAAAATAGAGAGCAGAGAAGGAGAGCGACTAAGCCTCCTGAAAAGTAATATCTAGCTTACCAATATGGAAACAGCAAGAAACATGAAAAACATAGTAGCTGAAGAAAACAGCCATAGAGAGGTACAGCAAAAGAATGTCTGAATCAGAAATATTACCTCTTAAATTATCTATATAGTACTTGCTCAGTACATTGAGCCTTAGGAAATTAAAGTTGAAAGATTCAGAAAAGTAGGCAGAAATAAACATCAGGAGGGACCTAGGGGAGGGTACCACACCTAAAGGAGCCCATGAAACAAAAGGCAGAATTTCCTTTAAAAATAAGTTTCAAAAATAATAAATGATAAAAGTTGTTTTAAACTACATTGAAAAGAGTTAAATGGAATAATACTCTGTTGATGGTTTGCATTCTAAAAATATAAACCATGAATGAAACAGAACCTCTGTGGAGAAAGTATGTCTGCTAAATATCTACATATTTCAGATATCTAGTTACTAAGGGAAAGGAAAGCAAGCATTAAAGCTTGGTTTAGGAATATTTGCCAGTGTCCTTTACCACAGGGAGTATGTGAAGGGTACTGGGTTTTTGTTTCTTCGTCTACTTATTTGGTTGCTGTTATGTTTCTTAACAACCTACCTTAAGCATTTTCCCATATTGTATTTAATCTAGAACCAATCTCTCCCTTCCCTTCTAGGCCATCATCTGAGAGCTGTGAAATGCCCCGTAGAGGTAGAACATGCCAGAAGACTGAATGGTTAAGCTGCTCGTGGAATTAACGTGACAATGGCACAGAACATGATGAAAGCAGACTCTAGAACCTAATGACATCAGTTTAGAAAAAGATTTTTCTGTGACTCATCTTTCTGAAAAGTTGCAATTTGAGTGACTGTGGAATGTTTACTGTACATACCTTCGTTATGTTCATGGAGCCGGCTAATAAAGTAAGAGGCAAGGAAACAAAGATGAGGGCAGCAACATACATGATATCTACACTATTCTGTGTCTTTCCCCACTTGCCCAATACTTTCATAGTACTGGGCAGCTGGTGAAACTCATTCACTTTTTCACTTCAACACTCTTCACCCCAAGTTTTTATACTCTTCAGTGAAATGGAAGGACAACTGTTATAGACTTTGGTCTGAAGTTACACTAAGAAAGTTTTAGAAGAAGGAAACATCAGTGGCTCCACTATGAAATCATCTTTATTCACTTGGCAGGAAGGTGTGTTATCTGCTTTCTGCACCAGGATGGAGGTCTATAGTGACTGCTTATTACTCCTTGGGGCAACCTAAAGGCTGCAGGGGGCATGGGCAGCAGCTCCCACTGACCAAGTTGACTCCCAGCTCTTCCAGCTGCTTGAACACCAGAACTGCCAACTGTGTCTCTAGTCCAGCCATTAGGCCCCTGGTCCACCAGCCCTAATGCAGGGCCTTAGGGTCCAGAGCACAGTGGTGCTGGGCACACAGCAAGCAGTTCTCAGAGTCTGGGCTTCAGGGGTGCTTCTTTGTCCTCCTCCTCCACACATAATGCCAATTTTACATAAAGACCTATCTTTCGAGCCTAATTATGCTGGTATGTGAAGAATGTGTGTATAGCAGAAGAAAACAGTGCTGTACCATATTCATGACTGCTGGAACGTTTCAGTCAATTTTGTGGGTTTTTTATCAATGGAGTTGTTGTTGTTGTCAGGTGCCATCGAGTCAGAACCGACTCATTAGCGATCCCATGCACAGCAGAACGAAACAATGTCCAATCCTAGGCCAACCTCACTACCGCCGCCACACTTGACGCCATCAATGAGGCCACCTGGCTGATACATCTTGTTGGGGGTCTTCCTCTTTTTCTCTGACCCTCCACCTTACCCAGCATGACATCCTTCTCCAGCGACTGTTCTCTCCTGACAATGTATCCAAAGTATGAGAGACGAAGCCTAGCCATCTTGGCCTCCAAGGAGCACTTGGCTGCACTTCTTCCAAAACAGATCTATTGGTTCTTTTGGCAGTCCATGGCACTTTCAGTATTCTTCTCCAACACCACAACTCAAAGGCATCAATTCTTCTACGATCTTCCTTATTCACTGTCCAGCTTTTGCATCCATATGAGGTTACTGAAAATACCATGGCTTGGGTCAGGCGCACCTTAGTCCTCAAGCTGACATCTCTGCTCTTCAATACTTTAAAAAGTTCCTGTGCAGCGGATTTGGCCAATGCAATACGTCAATGGAGAGTTCCCCTCAATTTTGCCTATCCTTCACTTTTGCTAACATGATGATTGTTTTTTTGATTTTTCTAGCAATTGATCTTTCCTGACATTGTGTCCAAAGTAAGTAAGCTAAAATCTGAAGATCCTTGCTCCTAAGGAGAATTCTGGTGACATTTCTTCTAAGACTTATTTGTTCGTTCTTCTGGCAGTCCATGATATATCCAATCATCTTTCCCAACACAACTCAAATGCATCTACTGTCTTCCTTTTAAGTAACTCTCGCCATACCATTGTCAGGTGTATGATTTGATTGTACCCTACATGTGTGCTAATGAAATTAATGCTACTGTTTTATGGATGCTGGCAGAAGACATGAGATTGCTGCATCAGAGAAAAAAGACTGTAATATCCATGGCATAGAAAGCAACAGTCATCAACATGTGTGCAATGGTTCCCCTTGACCCCAAGTTCCATTAGGGCAATGCAGAGGGCCCATAAGATAATTGCCTTCACAGAAAAGGAAAACTGAGCTTAGGGGATCATTTACTTTTGTAGAAAGCAGTAGGTAAACGAGCTAACCTGGATTTTTGGCCTGGAGGGAAATATTACCTGGTTCTCCAAGGTTTCTTGTCACAACCCAGAGAAATGGCTTTTCATTCTTGGTTACCACTAGAAAGGCATGTGGACGAGAAAGTGGCCCAAAAAGAACTGGCTGTCCCTATAGCAATCTAGTGTTTTTCATTTCCTTATGTAATTTTTGTATGTTGTCCCTAGGTCAGAATAAGATGTGCAACTATTTATCCAAAAGGACATCTGCAAACTGCAACAACAGAATATATAACGCTTATAGTAGCGTAGTGGTTACGAATCGGGCTGCAAACCTTAAGGTCAGTGGTTTGAAACTACCAGCCGCTCCGCGGGAGAAAGATGAGGCTTTCTACTCCCGTAAGGATTTACACCCTCGGAAACCCTGTACAGGGTCGCTATGGGTCGGGACCGACTCGAAGGCACTTCACAACAACAACAACAATAGTTTCTGCAAAAACTCAGAGGACTGTCCCCTGAGCAACTTCAAAAGAGGTCCCAACACTGCCAATTACTTCTGCCTAAAGAAAACAATAAAAACACTCAGATCACTCCCCTTATTGAAGCAAATATATGGGATCCATCCCCAAAAGGTGTTTGTATGTGTATGTGTCTATGTTTTGGGGAAAAGAATGGAGACTCAGATCTGCCCAGCCATTTGAAGGAAATTAAATATTCCAGATATTACTTAGAATGAGAAATATCTGGAAGTTGCTTAATAGTGTTCTAGGCAGAGAACTTATCTCATTCACTGTTGTTAGTTGTTGTGAAGTGCCATCGAGTCGATTCCGACCCATAGAGACCCTGTATAGGGTTTCCAAGGAGCAGCTGGTGAGCTTGAAACACTAAACTTGCAGTTCAAATGACGATGCTGTCTGGAGCTTTAACCCACAGCGCCACACTGCCTCCCCTCATTATTTTTTTAAGAGGTTAAACTTAACCCCAAAAAGGTAGCAACCTTTCATAATAACAAGCATCTAAAAAATGTTCCTCTTTCAACTCGTGACCAAGTGTCTTTGTTCTACCAACTCCTTGGATTCCACATACCTTCTGATTTTGGCATATAGCCACCTAAACCTCCTCCTTTTCTAATAAAAACCAACAATCAGGACAGCTGTCTTCATGTTGATGCCGACTCATGGTGAGCCTGTGTGTTTCAAAGTAGAACTGCCCCTCACATGGGTTTCAGTGGCTTTGCCCTTTCAGTAGATAGCTTTACCTTTCTTCTAAGTGGATTTGAATTGCCAACCCTTCAGTTAGTATTCAAGTGCTTAACCATTTATACCACCTCGGAACTCCTTTCATACTCCAATGCCTCTGTTGTTGTTATTAAGTGCTGCCGAGTTGATTCTGGCCCAGAGCAACCCTGTACAGAGTTTTCGAGGAGTAGCTGGTGAGCTTGAACCACCGATCTTGCAGTTCAAATGCTTTGCCGTCTGGCGCATTAACCCAAGTGCCACACCAGGACCAAAACCAATACCCCACCATTACACCTCACTGTGTCCCAAGAGCACCTCGTTTATGTGTTAACTACAGTACAACAGTAATCCCTTATGCAAACTACAGTTTCATCATGACATCTCAGATGAATGTTAGGAAATCTTCTAGAGCATTGTTTAGAATTCCGTTTCTCAATCTTTAAGGTGCAATAGAAACAAACAGAAGACCGGATTGGCTAAGTCTGGGGTGGGGTTCAAGAATGTGCATTCTCAACAAGCCCCTGGGCTAAATGGGCTGTTGATGCAATGGATCCATAGCTCATTCTTTCAATAGCTCTGTTTGTAGAACATCTATGTCTAACCCTTAGAGTCTAGAATGGAAGGGTCTTCCAGAGTACCTCTCAGAGCAGCTTCCTCTCTGACCTGGAGTCTAGCAAACACAGCAAATGATGCCAGGATTGAATGTTCCTCCCCCTGCTTTCTGGATGAAAACCTAGATAACACTGGGGAGAAGAGAGAAGGGAAGAGACTCAAATGTCTTTAACACAGAGAGGTTTGCTCTCAACTGCAATGGACTGAGTTCACTTGAGTTGGCACATTCACGTTTTTCCACGTTAGTTAAAATTGAACTTGTGAGATACTCTGAATTCATTCTAGAGAAAGATACAGTTACATCATTAGCCAATCTGAGTGAATTCAGTCACCACAGGAACCAAAAATAAACCCAAACCCACTTGAAATGAAGTCAATTCCTACTCACAGCTAAGACTAGGTAAAAATGGAAAAATTACACAATCAAAAGGTTGCCTGGATACATTCAGTAACAATATGCAAGTTGTTTTTCAAACAATAGAAAAAAAGTTCATGCATTTTTGGCCAAATGTCTTCCAACAATATTGCTATTGTTCGCTGCTATCCAGTTGATTCCCATAAATGTTAAGCCACTGCCACAGAGCTGATGGTGACTGATGTTGTTGTTGTTACTATGTGCTGTGGGGTCGGTTCCGACTCATAGTGACCCTGTACAGGGTTTCTGAGGCTGTAAATCTTTACGGGAGCAGAAAGCCTCATCTTTCTCCAGCGGAACAGCTGGTAGTATCAGAATTGCTGACCTTGCGGCTCGCAGCCCGATTTGTAACCATTACGCTACTAGAGCTCCTGATGGTGACTGATAGTGACCCTAAAGGACCGAGTAAAACTGCTCTTTAGGGTTTCTTACACTATACATCATTACAGGTACAGGCAGCCTCATCGTTCTCCCATGGAGCATCTGCTGTGTTTGAACCACTAACCTTACAGCAAGTAGGCCAATGGCTAAACCACAGAACCACCGGGGCTCCTCCAGAAACTTCAGATGACTAATTTTCTAATTTACACTCTCAACACCCTCTGACTTGTACCTCTTTGTCAAATCCATTCTGCAGATCCCCACATTTGGATCAATTCAATCATCTTACTTCTCCACTCCCATAAGTGAAATGCAAAGTATTGTTGAAAAGCCATCAAACAGTCCAGATTGGAATATAGTGTTGAACCCCAAGTGGGCGACAATCACCCCTGTTGTGTTCCTAGTTAACTCCCTCTTCCTACCCTTACAACAGCTCCTTCAAAATCACTTCACTCATGCACACAGGCTAATAGTCACTGAGCGTCCTTAAAATGCCAGGCACTATGATAAGCACTGCCTGGGGCATCACAGTACACACAGCTGTGCAGACCCTTGTTGTTGTTGTTGTCAGGTGCCATCGAGTCGGAACCAACTCATAGCGACCCCATGCACAGCAGAACGAAACAATGCCCGATCCTGGGCCAACCTCACTACCACTGCCACACTTGACGCCATCAATGATGCCACCTGGCCAATCCATCTCGTTAGGGGTCTTCCTCTTTTTCTCTGACCCTCCACCTTACCCAGCATGACATCCTTCTCCAGCGACTGTTTCCTCCGGACAATATGTCCAAAGTATGAGAGACGAAGCTTAGCCATCCTGGCCTCCAAGGAGCGCTCTGGCTGCACTTCTTCCAAAACAGATCTATTGGTTCTTTTGGCAGTCCATGGCATTTTCAGTGTTCTCCTCCAACACCACAACTCAAAGGCATCAATTCTTCCACGGTCTTCCTTATTCACTGCCCAGCTTTCACATCCATATGAGGCTACTGAAAACACAATGGCCTTAGTCAGGCGCACCTTAGTCCTCAAGCTGACATCTCTGCTCTTCAACACTTTAAAAAGTTCCTGTGCAGCAGATTTGCCCAATGCAATACGTCGTCTGACCTCTTGACTGCTGCTTCCATGAGTGTTGATATTTGATCCCAGAAGAATGAAGTCCTTGACAACTTCAATCTCTTCTCCATTGATAAGAATGTTGTTTATTAGTCCAGTGGTGAGGATTTTTGTTTTCTTGACATTGAGATGTAATCCATATCGAAGGCTGTGCTCTTTGATCTTCATAAGTAAATGTTTCAAGTCCTCTTCACTTTCAGCAAGCAAGGTAGACCCTTAACAAGGTCAAATTCTTAAGACTTGGAAATTGGAAAAAAGAAAGGAAGAGGGGTGGTGGCACTGTAGGATAAGCATTGGGCTGCTAACCACAAGGTTAGTGGTACAAATCCACCAGTCACTCCTAGGAAACCCTATGCAAAGTCACTGAGTCAGCACTAACTCAACAGCATTTAATAACAACAAAAACAAAACACCACCAATTGCAATACAGGATTATTCATCTAATGCTAGTTAAACTATCATGAAGTGTGTTATGGTACTATCGATTAATGGTAAGACACATCTTGACTTAAGAGATTTAAAAATGTGAAAAAAAAAGTTACATTGAACTGATGACATAGAATATGTCTGTAACCTCCCTAGTTAGGTTAGGCTTAAGAGAGCACTCAAGCGGAATTGAAGTGAATTTTATAGTTGAAAACTCACTTTGAGAATTAGACTGAATTCAGCAGGTACTTCAAATGTACCTTGACCTTGTTCCTCTTCCCTTTATCTCCCAGGATACTGCTTTTGCAGTCCTGGTGGTGCACAGTAGAATATGCACTCAACCTCAAGGTTAATTTGAATTGCAAAGTCAGCAGTTGAAACTTAACCAGCTGTTCCTTGGAAAAACTATGCAGGGTCGCTATGAGTCAGAACTGGCTAAATGGCATTTAACAACAACAATCCCGAACTTTCTTAAACACAGCAAGGAAAGAAATAGTGTTCAACACAGTGGCTAAATGTGTAGGCACTGTCCCTTACTAGTGAAGTATCACACCACTCCCAGATTGTAGTTACTGACAAGGTTGGCAATTCAAACCCACCAGATGCTCCTCGGAAACCTTATACAGGGTCGCTATGAGTCAGAACTGACTCGACGACACTTATCAACAACAAAAATGAGGAAACACTAGTGTCTATTTCAGAGAGTGTGTGGATTAAATACACATAAAGTATTTAGGACCATCTCTGGGGAGAAAATATTGATGGAACTGACAATTCTATAACATCTGTGTAGTCACAGAATTGGGATTTTTTTTTTTTCCTTTTCCTTACATGACATATATAATTACTGCAATTTTTGAACACATCTATCTATATAGAGTCCTGGTGTGGTTAATGCACTGGACTGCAAGGTTGTTTTGGACCCCAAGGTCGGCAGTTCAAACTCACCAGTCTCTCCTCAGAAACCCTATACGGGGTCACTAGGGGTTGGAATTGACTTGACAGCACTTAACAAGAAGTCTTGGTGTGGCACTGTGGCTTAGTATGCTGGAATGCAAAGTCTGTTTGAATTGCATTGTCAGCAGTTCAAGCTCACCAATGGCTCCTTAGAAACTCTACACAGGGTCGCTGTGGGTTGGAACTGACTCGATGGTACTTCATAATACCAACAATTGGTCTTACACACTGAGGAGGACATGTAGGCATATGAGTATTATCCTGGTGTCAACAAGTCAGGGCAGTTGATCCATTTGTGGATTTGCTAGTAGATGGATGAATGTTGTACATGCCAAGCTTTGAAAATGGTGCAAGAAGATGATCATTAGATGAAGCTTCTGAGGGTAAATATCTCCAAACAGGAGGCAAAGGCCACTAGGATGTAAATTCTATGAGTGCAGGCCCTTGGTTTGTCACTGCTGTACCAACTACAAGCTTGAGACTAACAGTGGGTGCTCAATCAACATTTGTTCTATTTCCTAATAATCCACTGATTACAGTATTCATAAATTTTATGGTAGTGAGAACAATGACTAGGAAAAATATTACAGACAAGGGCTTTACCAATAATAAACCTTTGCAAAGTTACTGCTTCTTTATAGGGGGAGGAACCGCTGGAGATTGTACATGGCCAGTTTCCAGATGCTGTATTGAGATTATAAAGTTTCTCAAGGGGTTGCAAATGATATTATTCTCTTTCTTCTCCACGTTACCCCAGTACCTACGAAGGTACACAGATGCTAAAGGGTCTATGTCACACCTGCTTCACTGGCTATTTCCTGAGCTCTTTTCATTTGCTTGTTTTCACTTCTGATTGGTGTTTGTGTGGTTATGTGCCATAGAGTCGGTTCCGACTCATAGTGACCCTGTACAGGGTGTCCGTGGCTATAAATGTTTATAGGAGCAGAAAGCCTCATCTTTCTCCCATGGAACAGCTGGTAGTTTCAAGCTGCTGACCTTGTGGTTCACAAGCCAATTCATAACCACTACGCTACCAGAGCTCCTTACTGGAGGAGAGAAAACAGAGGAAGAAACAAAGTCCTCTCCTGTATTCTCCTGTCCTATCCTGTATTTTCACTCCTTGTCTCTCTATTGACTTTTTTTCTCCAGTCTACAAATATGATCAGATCCCTCCCAGGTTAAAAACAAAACAAAAAGAAAAAGAAAAAATTCTCTTGGAACTGCATCTCTCCTTCCTACTTTACACACTATCCTTCTATTCAAAGTTGTTGTTAAGTGCCATTGAGTGGGTGTTGACTCATAGCAACCCTGTACAGGGTTTCTGAGGCTTTAAATCTTTGCGGGAGTATAAAGCTTCATCTCGCTCCCTTGTTTCTCCTTAAAATAGGGGTCTACCCTTCTGGCATCCACATCTTCACCTCTCACTCACTCGCCCAGGACTGTATCAGCCTTCGGCACTCATCATTACGCAAAAACTGCCCCAGCAAAGCTTATCAAGAAATGACCTCCTAACACAGATCCTCATCTTACTTGGCCAAAAACATTACAACCAACAGGTCACTACTGAATGTATTTTTCTAGTTCAGGGGTCAGCAAACTATACTCTGGTGACGAAACCTGTTTTTAGAAATGAAGTTTTATCGAAACATATCCATACCCTTTTGCTGGCATTTTGCTTTAACACTTAACAATGGAATAGCCAAGTGGGTACGGTAGACACTGTATGGTCCTCAAAGCCTAAAATTTTTACAGAAAAGTTGTGCTGACCCCATGTTCTAGTATATTTAATACATTTGATCTTTTTTTTAGATTTGATGAAATCGTTCATTTTTTAAAAGGATTTCTTATAAATTTGACACAATGCAAAGCACTGTATTCTCTACCTTCAGACTTAATGTAGAAACTTCCGGTGTGGGCTATAGCAGCGAAAACCAGGCAGGGTACGCTCCGGTGAGAAGGGAGGGGGCTCTCACAAAAGAAGCGCTCAAAGAACAACTCCAGAGCTCCGGATCTACCAAAAAATCCAGGAAGTCAGTTTCCTCCACTCACAAATGAAGAAATTACGATCTTAAGGAAAATACAGCGAGTTAGGAATCTGGAAACAGGACTCCCTCAGCGACTACCCTACCCTGGCAGAGGTTAGAGAGTGGGGCTAAAGCCAGTCTGGTTCAGGAAACCATGCTAAAAGCGGTGCAGAGTCATCTACCAAAAAAAAAAAAAAAAAAAAAAAAACCAGGCAGAAGACTACACATTTCTCCCTCTTGCTCCCTGTCCCACACCTTCATTGATCAGCAAGGATATCAGGCGGGACAGTTTTCCCATGGTACAGAGAGAGGGAGCTTGGCTGCAACTTAAGACGACACCCATGGTGCCACAGACTCAAAAGTTTCCCCAGCGGGACGGCGGTGCACCCTGGAGTAGGTTCTGACTCCAGACAACCCTGTAACGGGTTTCCGGAGCTGTGTGTCTGTGCGGGAGTTAAGCGCCTCATCTTTCTCCCACAGTGCGGTTGGTAGTTTCCAGCTGCTGACCTTGCAGTTCGCCGCTGCGCTTCCCGAGCTCCCTGCGCAGGGCCAATTCAAAGCAATCTGTAAAACCCAGCATAAAAGGACTCAACCATCCCAAGAATTGCACTGTGCTCACACAGACACCTAACTGACCTTCAGAGGCAAAAATAGTGGACAATCTTTTTCCCATTAACTCCCCAATATCTACCTGCACCTCTACTGTAGTGTCTAGAGGAGGGGTCTAAGAGAGTAGACACCTCCACCCCCTGCTGGTGCTTCTAACTGCACACACACTGATAGTGTAGCTCAGGACAGTTGACCACAGCTTCATTTCTGTTCTAAAGCAATGATTTTATCTATGCATTCATATTACTTCTACTTTTGGTCCTTTTGATCACACATCTTTCCTGGAGGTGGAAGCTTTTTCTCCCGATGTTACCCAAGAAGAGACAGCAATTGTGGCCATATATCCAAGCTATAAGTATACCCCATAAAATTCCTACACTGAGACAAGACCCAACAACACCTGCTAAGTGGTACATGCAAAAAGAGAAGCCTATCTCTTGATCATATACACCAGGAGACACCCAGTAAGCTTAATAACAAACAACAAACATTCACTCAAGTTTATAAAAAAAAAACAAAAAACTATTATGACAAATAAAAAGCAACAAACGATAACAAAACACATCTAAAAACAGAACAGACTAGCTGATGCAAATGAGCTGGAGACAGACAAAGACTTAATAGAGGAGGAAGAGCAGGTTTGGGATATGCCTGAGAAAGAATTCCAAAGAATGATATGGAAATAAATTCAAATGCTCCAAAATGGGGTAAAGGAAACCAAGGAAGAAGTCAGGAAAGTACTACAGGAGCAATAAAATACGATTGATACAGCATTGGAAACAATTCAAAACCTGGAAAAAGATGTCCAGATGATCGATAATAAGATATCCGAAATGGACAATGCATTGAAAAGGGAAAGGAGCAGAACAGAAGAGATGGAAGCCTGAACTAGTGAGCTGAAAGGCAAATCTCTAAATACTGCTAAGATAGAAGAGCAAGCAGAGAAAAGGATAAAAAAAATCGGAAGAGAGCCTAAGATTCATGCTGGATAATATGAAAAGGAACAACTTAAGAATTATTGGCATTCCAGAAGAGGAGTAATCAGAGAAGTCAACAGAAGAGATAGCTGAAGAGCTTCTGGAAGAAAATTTCCCTAACATCTTGAAAGATAAGAAGGTAAACATTCAAGAAGCTGAACGTACCCCAGGAAGGACAGGCCCCAAAAGAAAGTCACCAGGACATACAATAATCAAGCTCTCTAAAATCAAAGACAAGGAAAGAATAATAAAAGTGGCCAGAGAGAAGAGATATGTCACTTATAATGGCAAACAAATTAGATTAAGCTCTGAGTATTCAGAACAAACCATTCAGGCAAGAAGGCAATGGGAAGACATATACAAAGCCCTATAAGAAAAAAAACTGTCAATCAAGAATTGTCTATCCAGCAAAACTATCAAATACCATGGTGCGATCAAAACAGTCCACGATAAACAAAATCTGGGAGATTTTATCAAAACCAACCCAGCACTTCAAAACATCCTAAAGGGAGTTCTGTGGACTGAAAACCAACAAGAACAGACAACAAACAGAGATTGACAGGCGTGGCAACACCACCTGGAACTCAGCCAACAGATAGCGAGTCCAGAACAAAACAAGACTACAACAACAAACTCAAAGGAGCTGGGAGGTAAACCGAAGATCAAAATTATAACAATGTCAAAGAAGGGATAAATGTAGCAAAAGACACCCAGATGGTGAGGATGTCAGGTAAATTACAGGATGCAATGGATTATCTTAAATGGAAAGAAAAGTTAGTAGACTATAAAGTAATCCCAAAGAAAGTTAATACTTCACAACTTATCATAAAAATGAATTTCCAAGCACAACAAGCAAACATGAAAACTAAAAACAAACCGGCAAGAAATAGCACAAAAAACACAAATCCAACATAAGAAGGCATACAGAACAAAAGAACAAACAGCACCACCAAAAAAGTAACATAATAGCAGCAATTAATTCATACCTATCGATAATTACAGTGAATGAATGTCAATGGATTGAATGCACAAGTGAAGAGACAGAGAGTGGCAGAATGGATAAGAAAACAACACCATTCAATATGCTGCCTGCAAGAGACACACCTTACATACAAAGACAAAAACAGACTAAAAGTTAAAGGATGGAAAAAAACATATACCAAGCTAACTGCAACAATACACAAGCATGAGTGGAAATACGAATCTCCAACAAAGTGAACTTTAAGATAAAAACCAGCATAAGAGACAAAGAAGAACACGATCTCATGATCAAAGGGTCAATTGAGCAAGACGACATAACCATAATAAATAAATATGCTCCCAATGAAAGAACACCAAGATACATGAAGCAAACCTTACTGGAAGTGAAGAAAGAAATAGATAAATCTACAATTATAGTGGGAGATTTTAACATACCACTCTCGAAAAGGGACAGAACAACCAGAAAGAAATTCAACAAAGTAACAGAGGAACTAAACTACACAATCAACCAACGTGACCTCATAGATGTATACAGAGCATTCAATCCAACAACAGCACAGTATACATTCTTTTCCAGTGCACATGGAACAATTTCCAGAAATGACCATGTGTTAGGTCACAAAGCAAGCCTCTACAAATTTACAAACATCAAATTCTCCAGAGCATCTTCTCAGACCACAATGCTATAAAACTAGAAATCAACAATAAGAAGACCAAGGCAATAAAGTCGAATACATGGAAACTGAACAACACCCTGCTAAAAAGAGACTGGGTAAAATAAGAAATTTAATGTGAACTCACAAAGTTCCTAGAAATAAATAAGAATGAAAACACAACTTACCAAAATCTTTGGGACTTGGCAAAAGCAGTGCTGAGAGGACAATTTATTGCAATAAATGTGCATATCCAAAAAGAAGAAAGAACCAAAATCAACACATTAACACAGCATCTTCAACAATTAGAAGCAGACCAGCAGAGGGAACCTACAATTACCAAAAGAAAGTAAATAATAAAGAAAAGAGCAGAAATAAATGAGATGGAAACCCAAAAAACTATAGAAAGAATCAACAGGACAAAAAACTGGTTCTTTGAAATGATTAATAAAATTGACAAACCATTGGCTAAACTAACAAAAAAAAAGAGGGAGAGGACACAAATAACTAGTATAAGAAACCACATGAGTGAAGTTACAAGAGAACCAAACAAAATCAAAAGGATAATAACAGAATACTATGAAGAGTTGTACTCGAACAAATTCGAACTTAGATAAGATGGATATATTTCTAGAAAAACATGACCTACCTAAACTTACTCAGAATGAAGTAGAAAACTTGAACAAACCCTTAACAAAAGAAGAAATTGACCAGGTCATCGAAACACTCCAAGCCAACAAAAGTCCATGCCCAGGTGGCTTCACAGGTGAGTTCTACACCAAGCATTCAGGGAAGAACTGTCACCAATTCTACTCAAATTATTCCAGAATATAGAAGAGGATGGAAAACTCCTGAATACTTTTTATTTTTAAAGTTTTTTTGTGAATTATGTGATAGTTTATATGGGTATGTGAGAGTTTTACATTCATCCTATTGTATATTGTTTCATTGCCATGGTTACAATTCCCTCCACGCATCACCAATCAACGAAAGGGTACATTCTACAAGCCTACCCCCTCCCCCGGTCGTCAGCACACAGGCCCTCTCCCTCCCTGGGTCTATAGTCCCCAGCTGCTCCCTCTCTCCACGTCATCATCTATGCCTCCATCTCAGGGATTGCTGCGTCTCTGGGTAGGGTCCTGCTCTCCGTTCTTCTCCCTTCATGGTTCCAGGGACCTCTGTTCCTAGCCTACAAAGTTAATCACTCCCCTCCTTGCCACAAAATATCTACTTTTACATTTACAACCTTCACAATCAGTCCTGGTAACAAGAATTCACCCTTATATCACAAGACACCTATCCACATTTCCTTTCATCAGTCCCGTCTAGACAGATTGGATACTACTCAGTGGAGAGTCTATCTTCCACCACATCCTCTGGATCTAGGTTCCCTCTTGAAAGCTTGTAAGCCAGTCACTTCTTGCCTTTGTAGCCCCACCATTTTGGATAGCCAATGTCCAAGTTGCTCGTCCTGTCCACTCTGTGTATGGAGGGGGTGGGAATGATCCTTGCTGTAAACACCTATTCCCTCTTTTGAGGTGCTGCATCCACAGGTATAGGTCAAGTTCATCAAATTGTATCAGATTACTCTTTTTTTCCTCTTCTTTCTTCTTCTAGTTGAGCTCTGATCATCCAGTCATTGAGGCCAGGTCAATTGAGTATTATTTGCAAGTGTAGGTGCTCTTGTGGATATGCCCTCTCTTCTTATCAGCTGGACACTTCACGCTCCACTCGAGTCCTCCATGACTATGTCACTGACTCTGGGTCCAAGAGTCCCCAGGTCTTGCCACACTGCTGGTCAACCAGGTCTCCACCTGGGTTCACAGGAGTCTTTTGAACATTGTAGGGCTTAGCTCGCAGCCTCATAGCTGATTATCACTCACTTTCCCTTGTCAGTGGCGAACGTGGTCACAGATCAGAGTGTGTGTTCCCAGTTAGTCTTAGTCTTGGGAGGGGGTTTACTCTGAGGGGGCCCTACCCCTTGCCTTAATGCCTCCTGGGTGGACAACTTGCTTGTTCTTGTAGTAATCAGTTGGTTTGCCTCTATTGTTTTGTATTTTTCCTGTCAGTCTTTCTTTCAAGAGTTATCTTCTGTTTGTCTAGCCACTCCAGGCTGGTCTACCTGTCCTCTCAGGGGAAATTTTCCACCTCTGAAGATTGTGGATGCTGTTCAGGATTACACCTATAGTCTTATGTAATGCAGAGGCTCCAAAGGTAGCCTCCTTCACTGGGCACGTTGTAGCCCCATTTTAGGTATTCCGATCAATTATAGGCAGAAGACAGACTTACAAGCTTTCTATGGTAATATTTCTGGATTTTCCTTCCTCTCCCCTTCCAGTGTCTGGCTTCTGTGGCTGCAGCCCCAAACCGGAAGTCGCTAATACTTTTTATGAAGCAAGCATAACACTCATACCAAAACCAAGGAAGGATATCATTAAAAAAGAAAATTATAGACCAATATCCCTCATGAACATAGACGCAAAAATTCTCAACAGAATCCAACAGCAAATTTAAAAAAGTAATACATCATGACCAAGTGGGTTTCATAAAAGGGATGCAAGGATGGTTCAACATCAGAAAAACAATCAACATAATCCAATCATATAAATAAGAAAAAGGAAAAGAACCACATGATCATATTGATAGATGCAGAAAAAGCATGTGACAAAAATTCAACATGCATTCCTGATAAAAACACTCAACAAAGTAGGAATTGAAGGGAAATTCCTCAACATAATCAAGAGAATATATACAAAACCAACAGCCTGTATCACTCTCAATGGAGAGAAACTGAAAGCCTTACCTCTGCGAACAGGAACCAGACAAGGATGCCCTTTGTCACCACTCCTATTCAATATTGTGCTACAAGTTTTAGCCAGAGTTATACGGCCAAATTGGCAAAGAGGAAGTAAAACTCTCCTTATTTGCAGATGATATTATCCTATACATAACAAAACTCCAAAGACTCAGTAAAACAACTATTAGATCTCATCAAAAGATTCAGAAAAGTTGCAGGGTGTAAGATCAACATACAAAAATCAGTTGGATTTCTCTATAGCAACAACAATAGCGCTGAAAAGGACATTAGGAAAGCAGTATCATTTACAGTAGCCACACAAATGATGAAATATTTAGGAATAAATGTAACCAGAGAAACAAAGGACTTATAAAAATAAAATTACAAAACATTACTACAAGAAGCCCAAAGAGACCTACAGAAGTGGAAGAACATACCATGCTCCTGAATAGGAAGACTCAACATAGTGAAAATGTCAATACTGTCCAAAGCAATTGACACATACAATGCAATCCCAATCCAGATTCCAACAATATTCTTCCAAGAATTGGAAATGACAATTACTACCTTTACATGGAAAGAAAAGAAACCCAGGATAAGCAAAAAGCTGCTTAAAAAGAAGAACAAGGTTGGAGGTCTCTTAACTCCCCAATTTCAAAATTTACTACATGGCTACAGTGGTCAAAACAGCCTGGTACTGGTACAATGAAAGATACATTGATCAAAGGAACAGAATCGAGAATCCAGAAAGTAACCCAACCACATACAGCCAAATAATTTTCGACAAAATGCCTAGGCATATTGCGTGGGGAGGAGACAGTCTCTTTAACAAATGGTGCTGGCAGAACTGGAAAGCGATATGTAAAAGTCTGAAACAAGACCTTTGCCTCACGCCCTATACAAAAATGAACTCAGCATGGATTAAAGATCAAAATGTGAATCCCCAAATCATGAAGGTCATCAATGAAAAAATAGTGACAAATGTGAGGGCGCTAATTCAGGACATATACAGACTACCAAACATTTTGAAGAGTACACAAACAAAAACAGACAAAATAGATGAGTGGGACATACTAAAAATTAGAAACTTATGTGCATCAAAAGACTTCACCAAAAGAGTAAAGAGGGAACCCACAGAAAGGAAAAAAAATCTTTTGCAATGGCACATCAGATACGGGACTCATTTCTAAAATATACAGGAAACTACAACACCTCTAAAAGAAAAATACAAATAACCCAAATTAAAAATGGACACAGGACATAAAGACACTTCACCAAGGAGCAGACCGGGGTTGCCAACAAACGTGAAGAAATGTTCAAGATTACTAGCCATCAGAGAAATGCAAATAAAACAATAATGAGATATCATCTCACACCAGCAATAACAGCAAAGATCAAAAAAACAAAGGACAACAAATGCTGGCAAGGATGCGGAAATACTGGGACCCTCCTACACTGCTGGTGGGAATGCAAAATGGTCCAACCACTCTGGAAAGCAATATGGGGCTTCCTCAGAAGGTTGGAAATAGAAATATCGTATGACCCAGGAATTCCTCTACTTGGTATTTACCCACAAGAAATACGAGCCATAACACGAGTAGATATAAGCACACCAATGTTCATAGCAGCACTATTTACAATAGCAAAAAAATGGAAACAACCAAAATGCCCATCAACTGAAGAACGGTATAAGCAAACTGTGGTACAAACACACAATGGAATACTACACTATTTGAAGAACAAAAAGGAAGCTGCAAGCCATCGCATAACATGGATGAACCTTGAGGTCATTATGCTGAGTGAAATTAGTCAGTCACAAAAGGAGAAATACTGCATAGGACCATTATTGTAAAGACTAAGAAAATGAACCCACCCAAAAGGGGGTGGGGGTAAATCGGGTAAATCTAAATATATAAGTACTGGTATGCGTGGGATGAGAGGTATGGAGGGAGGGGAAGAAAGAGCACAGGATAGGAAATAGACACAGGAGAGCCTGGAAACG
>NW_006408542.1:5101523-5104090 GCF_000296735.1 Chrysochloris asiatica | reverse complement strand
CTATAACTGATTGGAATACCTAAAATGGGGATAGAATGTGCCCAGCGAAGGAGGCTTCCTGCAGAGCCTCAGCATTACACAAGAGCACAGGTGGAATCCTGAACAGCATCCAGAATCTTCTGAGGGGAAATATCCACTTGAAAGGACAAGCAGACCAGCCTGGAGTGGCCAGAAGAACAGAAGATACTTCCTGAAAGAAAGACTGACAGGAAAAATACAAAACAATATAGGCAGGCAGACTGATTACTACAAGAACAAACAAGTGACTTGCCCAGAGACATCAAGGCAAGTGTTAGGGTCCCCCTCAGGGCAAACTCCCTTCTAAGACTAAGACTCAATCTGAATGCATGCTCTTACTGGTGTCCACTTTCATCACTGATGAGGGGAAGTGAGGGAAAAACAGAAATGAAGCTGCGAGTTAAGCCCAACAATGCTCAATAGACTCCTGTGAACCTGGGTGCAGACCTAGTTGGCCAGCAGTGTGCCATGTCCAGGGGACTCTTGGACCCAGAGTCAGCAACATAGCCACAGAAGACTAGAGAGTGAAGCGTCCAGCTGATAAGAAGAGAGGGCACATGCATAAGTACACACACACTTACAGATAATACTCACTTGACCTGGCTTCAATGGCTGGATGATCAGAGCTCAAACAGAAGAAGAAAGAAGAGGGAAAAAAAGAATAATCTGATACAAGTTGATGAACTTGAGATAAACCTATGGAAGCAGTAGCTCAGAAGAGTGAACAAATCTTCACAGTGAGGATCATTCCCATCTCCTCCGCACATGGAAAGGACATGGATGGGCAACTTGGACATTGGTTACCCAGAATCAGGGGACTACAGAGGCAAGAAGTGACTGGCTTACAAGCCTTCAAGAGGGAACCTAGATCCAGAGAGCGTGGAACAAGGTAGACTCTCCACTGAGTAGTATCCGTTCTGCCTAGTTAGGGCTGATGAAAGGAGATGTGGATAGGTCTCTTGCAATACAACAGCAAATAACTGTTATCAGGACTGATTGTAAGGGCTGGAAATATAAAGGTAGATGTTTTGGGGCAAAGGGAGGGGAGTGATTAACCTTACAGTCTAGGAGCAGAGGTTCCTGGGACCATCAAAGGAGAAGAGTGGAGAACGGAACCCTACCCAGAGAAGCAGTGATGCCAGGGATGAAGGCAGAGACGATGACGTGGGGAGATGCAGCGGCTGGAGACTTTGGTCCCGGAGAGGGAGAGGGAGAAGGGTGGTATGCAGACAACCAGCGGGCAGGCTTGCAGAATATACCCTTTGGTTGATGGATGATGCATGGAAAGGATTGTTACCTTTGGCAAGGACATGATATACGATGGGATCAATGTGAAGCTGATCTCCTCCCATGTAAACTATCACATAATTCACAATAAAGCATTTAAAAAAAAAAAGTTAATGCAACATAATATGTGAGTTACTAGGCACACTTTAAGATGAGTAAGTTCAGGCTCAGAGAA
The DNA here is from genome assembly GCF_000296735.1 of Chrysochloris asiatica. Lineage (NCBI taxonomy): Eukaryota > Metazoa > Chordata > Mammalia > Afrosoricida > Chrysochloridae > Chrysochloris > Chrysochloris asiatica. The sequence goes on along the minus strand of NW_006408542.1, from coordinate 5,102,610 downwards.
ATGATGTGATACAGTGAGTTAGAAACTGAGTCAGAATTCATATGTGGACCAGAATGAATACAAAACCTGTGATTTTCAAAACCTTGCCCTCCCTGGGTTTCTATGATGCCTTTCTCCTTGGGTTTTCCCCCACTGCTTTGACTAGACATCAGTCTTCCTCTGCAGGCTTTTCTCCCTCTGCCCACTTCTTTGGTACTGGTCCAAAAAGGCTCTGAACTTTTCCTATGCTGCACACAATGTCTGGAACAATCTCAGCTACTCTCATAGCTTCCAGCAACATACACATAGTGGTGGATGTTCAGTATGTACACAACTTTCTTCAAAAGGAATGTGTGTCTCAGCCCTACAGCCATTCTCTGTGTGTGTATGTGTGTGTGTGTGTTGGGGGTTCAGGTGGGGAGCTGACTGCTTCTGGTGGCAGTGATTTCCATCTTTCAGCAAGCCCTGACCAGGTAGGTATAGCACCTGGCTTTAGAGTTCTGAGAGTAGTTGACATTGTTCTTGGTCTTTTGATCCCTGATTAAAATGCAGACTGAGAGCATCTCTCTGTAACACTCTGTTACATTTTATAGTTTAACTTGTAAGGCTTTCTTTTGTTCTGTTATATTAGCCCAGGCATTTTCAACTGTTTGTCTCATATGCATATGAAAGCTAGACAATAAATAAAAGAGACCAAAGAAGAACTGATGCTTTTGAATTATGGTGTTGGTGAAAAATATTAAATATATCATGGATTGCCAGAAGAACAAACAAATCAGACATGGAAGCAGCGAAATCAAACAATGTATTGCTTTAGGCAAATCTGCTGCATATGACCTCTTTAAAGTGTTCAAGAGTAAAGTTGTCAGTTTGGAGAGAAAGAGGACTTCTGCTCCCATGTAGATGTACAGCCTCAGAACTCTACACCAGTTCACTACTGAGTCAGAATCAACTTGATGGCATTAGATTCAATGGCTAATAAAGGAATACTAATAGCCATGAGCTCTGGTAGCGTAGTGGTTACGAATCGGGCTGCAAACCTTAAGGTCAGTGGTTCGAAACTACCAGCCGCTCCGCGGGAGAAAGATGAGGCTTTCTACTCCCGTAA
>NW_006408542.1:5097090-5101423 GCF_000296735.1 Chrysochloris asiatica | reverse complement strand
AAACTACCAGCCGCTCCGCGGGAGAAAGATGAGGCTTTCTACTCCCGTAAGGATTTACACCCTCGGAAACCCTGTACAGGGTCGCTATGGGCCGGCTCCGACTCGAAGGCACTTAACAACAACAACAATAGCCATGAGGGTTAAGCATTTGGACCACTAAGCACAGGTCAAGCAGTTCAAGCCCACTAAATACTCTGCAGACTGGACATGGGAGGGGGCACCTCTACTTTGGAAGCTTCTGGTGCCAGTGACTGGGCAGTGCAGAGGATATTTCACTGGTCCATGGATGCCCAGTGAAGATGAATGGCCACAGGGGTTGGTATCACTAGTCCATGGGCTCCACATGTCACTAATTCATGGGTCCCAAATGTGAGGAGCTTAGCAAAGATGCAGGCACCATGAGTCTGTAAGTCCCCAGCTCAGGGAGTCATGTGCTGTTAGCAGGTGCTGCCACACTGTGATCACATGTAGGGGAGGAATAAACAAGGGAGCTGAGAGGGTACCACACATCCAAGGCCTTCTGGCAGAGAAAGCAGCGGTAGGCTAGGTAAATGAATGTAACTTTCACAGGGCAGGAATACCTGCCTAACTCTGGGTATGAGTCCAACTACTACTGCTTGGCTGCATCAGGTGATGGGGGTTTCAGTTGGGAACACTGCTTGCTGTGTCTCAATATGACCATACTGCTCAGGTTTATCTAAGAGGGCATTGGTGATCCATAGTTCACTGGGTTTGCTGTGTTTTTGTACAGTGTCTCCTTCCACGTGACACTTGGCCTAATTCTCCAGCCTTAGCTTTGATGCTCAGGATTCCCAAGTTGTCATCTATAGCCAATCCACTTATTTTCTCAGGTCTTTGTTGTAAAAGAGATGCTATGAAGTGTTTAACTACATCACCATCTTCGATCATCTCCCACATCAAGAAATTCTTACACATGCATTTTCAGAATTGTAAGAAAGATATCCAATAAAGAATTATTTATAAGACCCAAAAAAGGTAACTTAAAAATCCACTAATGTAAACTGAGCTATATTCATTCAATGAAATACAGCATAGAAGACAGAAAGAATGAAGTATGTTTACTACATTTATCAATATGGAAATAAAAATCTCAAAAGTATGTTTCCTGAAAAAAATAAAGTTACAAATATCATGTACTATAGAATGCCAGTTATGCAAATTTTTAGAATAAAAGGGCATTTTTGCATTGTTTATATGAACATGAACAAGGAAGTAAAATCACAAAAATATCAAGGGATGAATGCATACCAACTTCAGGATAACGATTATTTGAGACAAAGAATTACAGGAGGACTTCAATTACCTGTGTGAAGTTTTCTTTAAGAAAAAGAAAAAACTTTTTTTTTTTTTTTTTTTAATGGCAAATCTGGACTGGTACACTAAGGAATACATAATCTCCACATAATGCATATCTTAATCTGTATTTATCTCAAAGTCTTTAAATAAAGTTCAACAGTAAAACTGACTTTACCAAAGCAAACAATTATAATAATAAAAAATGAAAATGAGCAAAAAAGCAAGTAATTTGAATACAGTGTTGGAGAAGAATACTAAAAATACCACAGAACGTCAGAAGAGCAAACAAATCTGTGTTGGAAGCAGTACAGCCAGAATGTTCCTTAGAAGCCACCATGGCAAGACTTCGTCACTCATACGTCGGACATATTATCAACAGGGACCAGTCCCTGGAGAAGGACGTCATGCCTTGTAAAGTGGAGCTTCAGCGAAAAGAAGGAAGACCACCCCCAACAAGACAACAAGATGGATCAGCAGTAATGGGCTCAAGCACAGCAATGCCTGTAAAGATGGCACAGGACCAGGTAGTGTTTTGTTCTGTTGTGCATAGGGTCACTGAGTCGGAGTCCCCTAGATGGCACCTAATAACAACGTATTTTAGTTCATGAAAACACAAGTTAAGGAGTGTCTCAAACAAAACCTCAAAGCTTGTATATGTCTGAAGTCGTCTTTTAGCATGTTCCTCTACTATTAATAAGTTATGCTGTCCTGGTGTGATGCTATAGGATAAGCAGTGTACTTTTTACCACACAGTCAGCAGTTCAAACCCACCAGCCACTCCTTGGAAGCCCTATACAGGGTCATTATGAGTCAGAACTGACTTGGTGGCTCTAACAACAATGACAATCTAAGGTGTTGTTGTTGTTGTGTGCCGTGGAGTCGGTTCCGACTCACAGCGACCCTGTACATAGAGGCTGTAAATATTTAAGGGAGCAGAAAGCCTCTTCTTTCTCCCGCGGAACAGCTGGTAGTTTCGAACTGCTGACCTTGCGGTTCGCTGCCCGATTCGTAACCACTATGCTACCAGACAGAGCTCCTTATTGGTAGTTCTCATTATTAATACTTACATATAACTTCTACATGGCAGAGACCCCTAGATACACAATCCTTGGGAAAGCTGCCCATATAGTCTATTTGCTGAATTTTATTTCAGCTAAAATTTTGAAGCAGAATTTTTACCTTCTCTCAACTAAGTGAACTAGTAGTCTATATTTTTAATTTTTTTTCCAATGCTTTCAAATCATAAAAATGATTCTGGCTTGATTTTTGTAATATTGGTTAATTTCAGCTTTCAAAAATCCAATCTGCATATATTACTATATCTTGTATTACGCTGGTGTTCCTTAGGAAGTAGAATTGTGGGATTCATTATTCTTTTGAAATTATCAGTACGGTGTTCAGTTGATACTCCCTGAGGAGATTATACAACCTACCACTAATATGAAAACACCCAGGTCAAGAATAAAGAGTACTTATGTAGTTACTACACAATCATACAGATGGTCAAATGTTGCAACACACTTATTCTCAACAATTTCAGGCTTTATCAGACTCACTGCTCTGCTGTTAGCTGCTGTTGAATCAGCCCCTGAGATTCATGGCCACCTCATATTACAGAATAGAAATGCCCCATAGGGGTCTCTGGTTTATAATCAAAGGCATTTGTTTACTTACCTTATTTTATTCCTCAAAAACAATAATTATTTAATTCATACATCATTTGCTTTTTTCATAAAAGATTATTTATGATCTAGGTGTTATATTTCAATGTATTATATTAATTTATGAGAGGATAACACTGAATCACGTACGTATTTTTCAATCTATTTGTACCTGCATGTCCAATTCCGTAGGCATTAGGTCATGAGGACATTTAATTTAAATAAATTAAAATATTCAATTCTCCATTAGTACAGGCCACACATAGCTAGTGGCAGCCGGAATGGACAGCACAGATAAAGATCTTTCAACCATCACAGGATGTTCTACTGTACAGAACTGGTCTGGTGAGTTTTCAAACAAGGGGTCACACAATGCTGTTGTTGTTAAGTGCCACTGAGCTGACTCTGACTCACAGCGATCCTGCACATGGTTTCCAAGGAGCAGCTGGTAAGTTTGAACTGCTGACCTTATGGTTCGCAGCCTCATATAAAAACAGCCTACAAGGAACCAAGTGTAAATTGCTATAGTCTGATGAACTTGACCTATACTTATAGTATCCATAAGTATAGTAGCTCCAAATACCTATCAAGAGGGAGGAGTCTTCACATCAAGGATCAAACCTATCCCTTCTGTATACAGGGTTGATAGGGATGGACAACTTAGATACTGACTACCTAAAATTCGGGGAGAGAGAGCTATAAAGGCACAAAGTGACTGGCTTACTAGTTTTCAAGAGAGAGTTTAGTTTCAGAGTGTGCAGGGGAAGATGGGAATACCCACTGAAGAGTTTTCATCTTGTCTAGATTGGTCTAGTTAACACATCACAACATACCAAAAGAATGAAAATCCAAGAAGAACATGGAAACATTAAAACTATGAGGAAAAACTCACAAGAAAGAACACAAAAATAATTTACTCAACAAAGGAAGACACACAGAACAAAGAAGCAACAACACCACAAAAAAACAAACATAATGGCAGCAATTAATCAATACCTATCTATAATTACACTGAATATAAATGGATTAAATGCACCTGTTAAGAGATGGAGGGTGGCAGAATGGATAAGAAAACAAGATCCTTCAATATGCTGTCTGAAGAGACACATTTCACACACAGAGACAAAAACAGATTAAAAGTAAAAGGATGGGGAAAAATAAACCAAGCCAATTGCAATAAAAAGCGAAGAGGAGTGGCAGTACTGATCTCTGATAAAATAAACTTTAAGGCAAAAACCAGCTTAATAGATAAAGATGGACATTATCTCATGATTAAAGGGACAATTGAACAAGATGAAATAACCATAATAAATATCTATGCACCCAATAAAGAGCTCCAAAATATATAAAGCAAA
>NW_006408542.1:5079245-5096064 GCF_000296735.1 Chrysochloris asiatica | reverse complement strand
AGAGCTGTCACCAATTCTACTCAAATTATTCCAAAATATAGAGGAGGATGGAAAACTTCCTAATACATTTTATGAAGCAAGCATAACCCTCATACCAAAATCAGGGAAGGATGCCACTAAATTGGTCTAGTGAAAGGACAGATGGGGATAAGATTCTTATAATTAAATAATGAATAACTGTTATTATGATGAATTTCGAATGTCACAACTGTAAAAGTAGAAGTTTTGTAACATAAAGGGTGGAGTCGTAAATCTTACATTCCAGGAACAGAGGACCCTAGGACCATCAAGGGAGAAGAGCACAAGTAGAATGTGGGACCCTATCCAGAGAAGCAGTGATACCAGAGATGGAGGCAGAGATGAGGACATGGAAAGATAGAGCAGTTGAGGACTCTAGACTCATGGAAAAAGAAAGACTGTGTGCTGGCAGCCAGGAGGCAGGCTTGCAGAATGTGCCCTTTGGTAGTTTAAATAATTATTTACTCCAGAGTGTTTTTTTGTACCTCAAAACAAAACAAAAAACAGAGAATAGAAGCAAGTACTGTTGAACGATGATGCATGAAGGAGATTGTAATCATTGGAACAAAATGAAATACAATAGGATGAGTGCAAAATCGATGTTCTCCCATGTAAACTATCACCCAAGTCACAATAAAAGCTTGAAACACACACACAGAAATCACAGGTTACATGTTTTCGCAAAGAACTGCTATCTTCCTCAGTACTCACATGATACCATCTGGCACAAGTTATGTTATTTATATTGCTTTTTTTCAGTGTAATATAAGCTATCTTAAAAACCAAGCCCCATACAATAAGCACTGGACTACAAAACTACAAGATCTGCAGTTCAAGAACACCAGTCATTCTGTGGGAAAAAGATGAGGCTTCCTTTTTCCCTGGAAGATTTAAAGCTTCAGAAACCCTACACAAGTTTCCTATGATTCAGAACCAACTCAATGGCACTTAATAACAACAACTGAATATGGTTTGAATATAAGCTAAACCAAGAATATTGTTCATTTTTAAGTCTTGTTCACAGCAGAATATATAACTTGAAATACAAAATGAAAATAACTAAATAGCAATAATGTAATCAATAATCAGTTCCACATGGCCAACATCTTAAGGAAACTTACCCTCCTTCACTTTCTGCTTCCTCCGAACTATTACTCAGTGTTGCTGGACTTTGAACTGTGGTTAGCCTTCTTCTTCTAGCTCTGTGCTGAGGACTTACTCTGTGACCAGTTGTCTTTTCCCCAAGTTCACCATATACATTTTCTTCCAGCTCTGAAATCGCTTCTTTAAGAAATCTGATTTCCTCTTTGAGATCTTCCACATTTGTTAGTAATTCATTTAACTTCTCCAGTATCTGCAGTTGCGTTCCTTGGAAGACCACTGCTGCTCCTTGGCCATTATGTATTTCATCTTGCAAAGTCACTGAATCCAACGTACTTCTCAGAGTATGAAGTTGAGGCCAATTCATTGCTGCCCTGTATCTACGGACCTTGAGGTACCACAAAAGAAACATGGTTCCCACCATGAAGCCAAGTATCAGTTCTTTGTTTGTGGACTGAGGCATTTCTCAGTTTTTGTTTCTAAAATTAAAAACAGAAATACAAATGAATGTTGTTTCTGTCCTTGTCTAAGACAAAAATATTACTGTGCTTTCAATCAACAAAAAGCCAAGTTGCTATCACAAAAAAATCTTGATAGATCAAAAACCAAAATACAATGAATAGTTCCTTTTATAATGTATGTGAACCAAATGGAAATGATTACTTTAAGCATTTCGTTGAAGTCTAATATAAAGCAGTACTTATCTTAACTCAAAATTACATTCTGATTGGTCTATCTTCAAAGGGTCTGACAAAGGAAAAAGCAGCATTATAAATGTATAAAAAAATGATTTAAGAATTCAAGTTATTCTGAATTGCCTAGACCTTCTATTTGCATAAAAATTACTGTTTTGATTCTTATTTCTTATCTAGTCTTTAAATCAGGCCAAGAAGGAGCTCTTTCTTAACATTTAATTCACATTAGGGGACCTGGTGTGGCGCAGCAGGATAAGCACTGAATGGCTAACCATAAAGTGGGTGGTTTAAATCCACCAGCTGCTCCTCTGAAACCCAGGGTCACTGTGAGTCAAAGACTCAATGACACTTAATCCACATTAATATTTAAATTCAGAGTAATAAAACATCTTTTAAAGTCCATGGCTTTGGAATGTATACTAGAGAGCAAGTTTGCAATCCACCCCATCACTGCATTAGGCAACCTGTAAATCAGAAATGCTGATAGACCTGATAGGAAGGTTGCATTCCTTTTCTTCTAACCCAGCATTCCTATGTTTCTATTTATGCCTAAGACCTCAGTGTATTTTCTTTCAAATGTTCACTTTTTTAAATATTAAGAGTCATTTTTTGACCCCATTCCTCCTTCTGATCTTGTGCAGGTACACATCCCCAAAGCCCAAGCTTTGGACCTCCATAACACCCACTACTTTGTCTAAATGCCAAGTTAATCTTAAGGTAACCCCATAGTGATTAGCTTTTTTCACCTATCCTGTCTTAAAGTCAAAAGATCACAAAAGGAAAAAGTTAATTAAAAGGCCTCTTTCCTTCTGAGACCCGAAAATGTCAATAAGTATGGTAGTAATACAATAAATTATTATAATTAGAAAAAAATATAGTGATACATTTTTGTAGATTTCGAAGTTCCCAAAATAGTGTTTGCATTAAGTTTCCCTCACTTGTAAATGGGCAAACACCTATATAAAGTGTCCATTATAGTACACTAATTTTGCCATTTTTGTTTGTTTTTCTCTGACACTTTCTCAAGGAGTAGTAACAGCACTGCCACCAATGGGTCAGCTGGAGGGGAAATCAAAGGTAATAATTCACAAAAGGACATTTTACAGGGAGGACAATGCATAGGAAGGAGCCCATGAAAGTCCACCTTTCCAAAGATCATATTAAGATTCTCTGAAACTTCTCATGACTCTTTTAAGTTAATATATAGTAAGTGGCTTTTTAAAATTAAGAAAAAAGTACATGCATAAGTAGTACAATGCATACTCTGAACATTTAATACATTCCAATAAAAGAAATTTAATGAGATGAAAGAAAAACCTAAGTTCAAAAATGTCTACTAAATGATTTTGGGGGTTAAAATATTCTATGTGTTCTTAAAAAAATTTTTTTAAGTATGCAATTTCTTAAGCTTTTATTTCTATTTTATCCTACAATAATTTGCCCATAGTCATCACATTGATTCAGACTCATATATAGGAAAAGCCTATATATAGGACTTCTGAGGTTATAAATCTTTATGGGAGCAGAAAACCACATCTTTCTCTCATACAATACACCTTGTTGCTATTGTTGTTGGGTAGCATTGAGTCCTTTCTGACTCACAGTGACCCTATGCACAACAGAATGAAATACTGTCAGGCCCTGAACCAGTTTCATTATTGCTATGTTTGAGTCCACTGCTGCTGCCATTGTGATAATTCATCTCTTCTGGGCTATGAAGCATTGGGGTTGCACTTCTTCCAAGACAGATTTGTTTGCTCTTCTGGCAGTATTTACGACAGCGTCAAGATTCAAAGTAAGTTTAGAATAAAGGTTATTTGAAAGAAGAAATATAGTCTCAGCTCAGTAATGCATACCATTATCAATCTTTACACATTCTATTTCATTGTTGACAACTTCTAAAAGTTTCCGAGATTCATACTTCATATAGTCCACATTCTGATTATTAATAGATGTTTGCAGCGATTTTGAGTTGTGCCACATCAGCAAACGTAGGTCCTGAAAGCTTTGCTCTGTCCACGTCATTTAGAGAGGAGGCAGCTCTGTCCCAGTTGTATTTTGAGTGCCTTCCAACCTGAGGGCCTCATCTTCCAGCACCATAAAATACAATATTCTACTGCTATTCACAAGATTTCTTCACTGGCTAATTTTTTCAGAAATAGCTCACCAGATCCTTCGTCCTAGTCTATTTTAGTATGTAAACTCCACTGAACCCTGTCCACCCTGGAAAGCCCTGCAGATATACTAGTGACATAGCTTCCAGCACAAGCCATCAAAGTATGGCAAACTGACAAAGACCTTTCAAGTTAGATGTACTTAAACAGCCTCCTAATGTTTTGATGCAATCCTGGTGTGGCACTGTAGGATAAGCTCTGAAATACTAACCACAAGGTTGGTGGTTCAAACCCACCAGCCACTCCTCAGAAACTCTACACAAGGTCATTATGAGTTGGAACCGACTTAGCAGCACTTAATATTTTGATGCCAAACAAATCAAATTTAATGGCATTTATGATCATGTCAAGATTCAAGATAAGTTTAGAATAAAAGTTATGTGTTCTTTCAGATAACCTTTATTCTAAACTTACCTTGTATCCATCTTCAATGTTAATACTCAGAAGCAAGCTTGTTGCAATGCAAACAAATCCTAATTCCTTCCACTTATTACATGTATGGTCTTGGGGGGCAGTTATTTAACCTCTCTTTGTTGTCAGAGTTATAGCCTCTCACCGTATTTATCTGATCTATACTGAGGAAATAATCCAAGAAGCTGAACTATATGAATAAGACCAAGGAATCAGGATTGGAGAAAGGCTCATTAACCCTAAGATATGCAGCTGACACAACCTTGCTTGCTGAAAGTGAAGAGTACTTTAAGCACTTACTGATGAAAATCAAAAACTACAATTTCATAATGTTAAGATGCTTGGCTGTCTTTTAAATCTTGGTTTCGCTTGCATACCATTATAAAATAGACACTTGTGGGGGTGAGAAAGGAATAGCCAGAAATATCACAATAGAACGCTTGTAAGTCCGTCTTCTGCCTATAACTGATTGGAATACCTAAAATGGGGCTACAACATACCCAGTGAAGGAGGTTTCCTGCAAAGCCTCTGCATTACATAAGACCACAGGTGGGAAATTACCATTGGAAAGGACAAGCAGACCAGCCTGGAATGGCTAGAAAAACAAAAAATACTTCTTGAAAGAAACACTGGCAGGAAAAATACAAAACAATAATGGCAGTCCGACTGACTACTACAAGAACAAGCAAGATGCTCACCCAGGAGACATCAAGGCAAGTGGTCGGGTCCCCTCAGGGAAAACCCCCTTCTAAGACTAAGCCTCAAGGGGCATACAGGAGCAGACGTGTGCTCTAACTGGTAACCACGTTGGTCACTGATAAGGGGAAGTGAGGGAAAAACAGCAATGAAGCTGTGAGCTAAGCCCTACAACGTTCAATAGACTCCTAGGAACCTGGGTGGAGAACTGGTTGGCCAACAGTGTGGCAAGACCTGGGGACCCCTGGGCCCAGAGTCACTTACATAGCCACAGAGGACTAGAGTGGAGAGTGAAGCGTCCAGCTGATAAGAAGAGAGGGCATATGCATAAGAACACCCACACTTACAGATAATACCCACTTGACCAGGCTTCAATGACTGAATGATCAGAACTCAACTAGAAGAAGAAAGAAGAGGGGGAAAAAAAGAGTAATCTGATACAATTTGATGAACTTGACTTATACCTATGGAGGCATTAGTTCAAAAGAGGGAACAAATCTTTACAGCAAAGATCATTCCTACCCCCTCAATACACAGGGTAGACAGGGATGGGAAGCTTTGACATTGGCTACACAAAATGGGGGTGCTAAGGTCAGCAGTTTGAAACTACTAGCTGCTCTGCAGGAGAAAGGGGAGGCGTTCTGCTCCTGTAAAGATTAACAGCCTCGGAAATTCTGTACAGGGTCGCTATGGGTCGGAACCGACTCCACGGCACTTAACAACAACAACAACAAAGGCAAGAAGTGACTGGCTTACAAGCTTTCAAGAGGGAGCCTAGATCCAGAGGGCATGAAGGAAGGTAGAATCTCCACTGAGTAGTACCCAATCTGTCTGGGCAAGACTGATGAAAGGAGATGTGGACAGCACTCGTATGGCACAATACTGAATAATTGCTATCAGGACTGACTGTGAGGGTTAGAAATGTAAAGGTAGATGTTTTGTAGCAAAAGGAGAGGAGTGAATGACCTTGCAGTCCAGGAGCGGAAGTCCCTGGGGACCATCAAAGAAGAAGAGCGGAGTGCGGGACCCTACCCAGAGAAACAGTGATGCCAGAGATGGCAACAGAGACAATGACGTGGCGTGATGGAGTGGCTGGGGACTCTAGACCCAGAGAGAGAGAGGGGCTGTGTGCTGACAACCAGGGGGCAGACTTGCTGGGTATACCCTATGGTTGGTTGATGATGCATGGAATGGATTTTAACCATGGCTATGAAATTTAACAATAGGATGAATGTAAAGTTAATGTAATCCCATGTAAACTATCACATTATTTGCAATAAAACATTTTTACAAAACCCAAAAACTACAATTTCAGTATGGAATACACTTTAACATAAAGAAAACAAAGATCTTAGTAACTGGACAAATAAACAATGTCATGATTAACACTGAAAATACTGAAACTGTCAAGGATTTCATTTTACTTGGATCCACAGTGTCCATGAAAGGAGCTGTCAAAAAATCAAATTATATTTTGCATTGGGCAAATCTGTTGCAAAAGATTTCTCTGAAGTATTAAAAAAGCACACACACACACACACACACAAAGTCACTTTGAGGGTTAAGGTGCATGTGACCCAAGTCCAAGAAGCCCTGATAGCACTATGGTTTAAGCATAACCAAAGCTCAGTGGTTCAAATCCACCAGCCACTCCAAAGGAGAATGATGAGGCTGTCTGGTCCCATAAGGAATGACAGTCTCAGTAAGCCTATGAAGCAGTCCTACAGAGTTGTTGTAAGTCAGAACAGAATGAATGGCATTGGGTTACATCTATGCCTTGGTATTTTCAATTGCCTCATATGCATGCGAAAGCTGGGCAATGAATAAGGAAGACCCAAGAAGAACTGATGCCTTTGAACTATGGTGTCAGAGAAAAAATATTACATATATGTTGTTGTTAGGTGTCATTGAGTCGGTACCGACTCATAGTGATCCTATGTACAACAGGACAAAACACTGCTCGGTCCTGAGACAGCCTCAAAATGGTTGCCACGCTTGAGCCCATTGCCACTTTGCCAATCCATCTCCTTGGAGGTCTTCCTCTTTGTCTCTGACCCTCCACCTTAACAAACATGATATCCTTCTCCAGCAACTGGTCTCTCCTGACAATATGTCCAAAGTATGAGAGATGAAGTTTGGCCATCCTGGCCTCCAAAGAACACTCTGGCTGTACTTCTTCCAACACAAATCTGTTCTTTTGGCAGCCCATGGTACTATCAATATTCTCCTCCAACACCAAAACTCAAAAGCATCAATTCTTCTACGGTCTTCCTTATTCACTGTCCAGCTTTCACATGCATATGAGGTTATTGAAAATGCCATGGTTTGCATCAGGCACACCTTAGTCCTTAAGCTGACATCTTTGCTCTTCAACACTTTAAAAAGGTCTTGTGCAGCAGATTTGCCTAATGCAATATGTTGTTTGACTTCTTGACTGCTGCTTCCATGAGTGTTGATGGTTGATACACGAAGAATGAAGTCCTTGATAACTTCAATCTTTTCTCTTTGATTAGAAGCTTGTTTATTGGTCCAATGGTGAGTATTTTTGTTTTCTTTATACTGAGATGCAACCCATACGGAAGGCTGTGGTCTTTATCTTCATCAGTGAATATTTTAAGTCCTCTTCACTTTCAGCAAGCAAGGTTCATCTGCATATTGCAAGTTGTTCATGAGTCTTGCTACAATCCTGATGCCACATTTTTCTTCATATAACCCAGCTTCTCAGATTATTTGCTCAGCATATGGGTTAAATAAGTATGGTGAAAGAATACAACCCTGTTGCACACCTTCCTTAATTTTAAACTATTCAGTGTTCCCATGTTCTATTCGAACACAACCGCCTCTTTGTCCAGGTACAGATTCCTCATGAGCACAATTAAGTGTTCCGGAATACTCATGCTCCACAATGTTGTCCATAAATTGCCATGATCCGTAGAATTGAAAACTTGTGTAGTCAATAAAGTACAGGTAAACATCTTTCTGGTATTCTCTGCTTTCAGCCAAGATCCATGTGACATCAGCAACGATATCCCTCATTCCATGCCCTCTTCTGAATCTGGCTTGAATCTCTGGAAGTTCTCTGTCAATGTATGCTTGCAGCGCTTCTGTATTACCTTAAGGAAAACTGTACTCCCATGGGATATCAAAGCTATTGTCCAATGAATTCTGCATTCTGTTGGGTCACCTCTTTGGAATGGGAACAAATGCAGATCTCTTCCAATCATAAATTACATATATGAGGGACTGCTAAAAGAATGAACAAAACTGTTTTGGAAAAAGTACAGCCAAACAAAATACTCCTTAGAAGCAATCAAGGTGAGACTAGGTCTTACGTATGTTATCAAGAGGAACCCGTCCCTTGAGAAAGACATGATGCTTCAGTGAGCAAAAGAGGCAGACCCTCAATGAGGTGGACTGACATGGAGGCTGCAACACGGAACTCAAGCATGGCAAGGACTGTGAGGACGGCGCAGGACTAGGCAGTGTTTCATTCTGTTGTACACTGGGTCACTCTCAGTCAGAACTCATTCACCAGCAACTAATAACAATAACAACTTAATCTCTTCACTGTACATAAACAGCACAGTGCTGAGTCTATAAGTACTAAATTTATTAGCTATTATCATTATGGAGTCCTGGTGTGGTGCTGTAGGTTAATGCGTCAGACTACAAAGCCGTTTGAACTACAAAGTTGGCAATTCAAGCTCACCAGCTGTTCCTCAGAAACCCTATAAGGGTTGCTATGGGTTGGAGTCGACTCAACGGCACTAAACAACAACAACGTTATCATTATGGCCTTGTCAGAAAACGTAAAGATTTATTCCAAAAATATCAACGGTATAGGTAGTTAAAGTAAAAGTTTTATTGAAAGTTCTATATAAATTTATTTTATTACAGGGCAATAAACAGTGAGATGCATTTTTTTTACTTTTTACTATGAATTGAGTGAACGTTGACAAAGCAGATTATCAGTTTTACAGTTAACAAATCACACACTCCTAGAACCAGGAATACAGTTATTCCTCAGGAAGGGACTGCAACTACACCTCTGAATCTGTATGCTAGAATTCTCAAGGGCCTGATGGGATGTATTGTACCTTTCCTTCTATCTGACAGAATTGGGGTTGACAGTGAATAGTATCGTATTGGCTAGTGGTTGCGGCAGCCCTAGTCTGGCACTTACGTAAACTCTACCCAACATGAATGGGTGCGGACTCCAGGGGAAGCCCTTGCTAGACTGATGCTGCTACCAGCCATCTCACAGTTACAGCAGCTGAGCCTGATGTCTCTTCCTCAGGTGGCGAAGTTTGGATAAAAGTAAATGGCAAATGAGAGGAAGGAGAATAGCTAAAGGTAAAGGTATGAATAAATGGACTATACAGCAAGGAAACGCTAACTTTATGCTGATACCTCAAGAGAGACTCAGAAATAAGGAAATAATTTTTCAGGAAAAAAAAAATTGTTTTTCAGGATCAAGAAGGGTGAAAATGAGATACACTTTTGGAAAACCTGACAAGGTCAGTTGGACACAAACCATAGATCTGTATGGGTGGTACCTGAATAACTCTTTACCATAGTGGAGAACTAATTGTTAATGACTAGTTTGGACTGGTAAATTACTGGGAAGGAGAAGTGAATCCCCTAAAGTTGAAAGGGTAAATGACTAGAAGAGCCAGGAGCGGCCTGCAGGTTAGCTAATTAATTATTATGGCCCTTCTAGCCAAATTTCTCCATTCTGCGAGACATTATGAATCCTGGCCTCTGGCTGTGATTATGGACCCATTTTGAATGGGTTGCTAAGGAGTCAAGATCAAGGTTGGGCTAAACAGTAAAGGTTATGGTGCATCTAAGTAGCAAGAATGCCCCCGATTTAGTAGCCGGTATTGACTCCAGTCACAACCCTTAGTTTCTCTTGGGGCACTGTCTGACTTCAATTATCAGACTATTTTGGAAACGCTTGCTTTCTCTTGCCCTGGATATCTTGTATCTTGCACATGACATGTGATCTCCAGTTTATGGTATTTTCACCTGACCTGATTTGCTGGATTCCTCAGCTCCTTAAAAAGATTCCTCCAGACGGACCTTAGAAGTACGGATTTGCCACTTGCCAGCCTTTACCATTTTGTGAGCCATTCCTTTTGACAATAGTGAGTTTTGTGGAATGTTGTAGAGTGTTTGAGAAGCCTGGGATTTGAGGGAAGGGAGGAGTAGTGATTATGAGTGAGGAATATGGAGGGCGGTAACATGTCAGCGAGGTCCACCAGTTGGGATATCTTTAACCTCCAACTCATAAGAATCAGTCTTGTGTTGATTTTTGTAAAAGAAATGATTCATGTACCAACCTTTCTGAATTTTGTCCTTACGTAAATTCTGCCCTTTTGGTCTCTAACAGTTTACCATTCTATAATGTGCATACCTCACTACTGTTGTCCCCCTATATACCTATCTATTGTTTGGCTGAAAATTAAACCATGAGGCTGAGTTCAGTTCCAGAATAAAAGGTGACCAAGAGCCATAGTGTCAGGGTTTCACCAGTGTCTTTTTGACTAGCAAGCCCGGTCTTATTTTCTTATGATTTTGAGTTTTGTTCCACATATTCTCCCACTTTTTGCAAGTGCCTTTCAGAGCAGTTGGCAGTGGCAGCAGGGCATCAGTCAAATGTACTTTTATGGTTCTTAACAAGTCTATTTGAGATATCTGCATCAGGCCACGAAATAGTAACAGTCTGCAGAATCACCTTCCCATTGTAATACCTAAAAAACTGTATAAAATATCTGGAACATTGGTTTTCAGACACTGGGATAGACAACAGCTCAGAACTGCAATCCCTGAGGAACAGGAAATAAATGAGGTTAAGTCCTTTGGTATTCTTAGCTTCCCAAAGACAGAGAATTTCTGGATGACAGCACAGGGAGGAGAAAAACTAAAGCTTGGCAGCCTCCCTGTATGGAAGAGACAAAGAGAATTCAGAGAGGCCAAACTACCTAGATGCTTCAAAGCACTGAAGATGAAAGAGCTCTAGAAGTTTGCAGAGGGGTCTTCTTAAATCTTTGAATATCAATTTATATTAGTAGGGATTAAACTTCATGTGCCAGACAACGAACAATATACATGGGAAAAACAATTGCCAGAGCCCTGGAGGTACAACAGTTAAGCAGGCAACAGCTAAACAAAGGTCCGCGATTCAGACCCACCAGGAGCTTCCCAAGATAAAAAACAATATAGCAACCTATTCTCATAAAGATTCCAGCCTAGGAAACCCTATGGGGCAGTTCTACTCTGTCATATTATAGGGTCTCTATGACTAACAGCAATATGTCCTGGTGTGGGGTTGTGGGTTAATGAATTGGACTACAAGGTTAGTTTGAACTGCTGGGTCAGGGGTTCAAGCTCACCAGCTGCTCCTGAGAAACCCTAAACAGGGTCACTATGAATCGGAATTGACCCGGCAGCACTTGAGAATATAAACTAAGCAATTCAGAGCTTACAGAAATACAATATATCCAAAACCAGGAAGCATTTAAGTGAACCACCAGTAAGAGTGAAGAAAGCTCATTCAAAATCCACCTAGGAAGGACACCTCATCCCTGAGACAAAAATAAACAAAAGGAAAAGAGTATCATATTTTCTTTGATCTATCTTTAGGAACTACAGCACTTCCAAATTATATCTTTGAGGCAGATTCTACTACTTATCCATACTTTGTATGTAAGAAAACAGGTGTCAAATTGTTTGCCAAGGGAATCACCCTGTCACTTTGGAAACTGTCTCTAATTTCTGGACATATTGCACTGCATGCAGCAAGATAAAGAACCAGAGAACACTGACAAGGACTCGAAGGGGACCCTAAATATGATTTCAGAACTATGAAAATAAACTGGGGAAAAAATAAACAACTGTGATAAAACATCAATTAAAGACTAATAGCCTAACCTACATTTGTTTTTATCCTTATAAACTGAATGTGTTTATAAGGCAAAAATGGGGGCGGGGGGGATTGATGTAAAAAAATATCCAATCTGAATACTTGCTTGCCTACAGTTTAATTTCAAAGGTTGTTTTATATTATTATTTAAGGAGCTCTGGTAACACAGTAGTTATGAGTCAGGCTGTTAAAGTCACCATCAGCAGTCTGAAACAACCAGGGGTTCAGCAGGAGAGAGTATGAGGCTCCTAAGGAGCTCTGGTAGCGTAGTGATTATGAATTGGTCTGCGGAACCACAAGGTCAGCAGTTCGAAACTACAGCTGTTCCGCGGGAGAAACATGAGGCTTTCTGCTCCCATAAAGATTTACAGCCTCGGAAACCCTGTTCAGGGTTGCTATGAATCAGAACTGACTCCATGGTACATAACAACAACAACATTAAAGATTTACAAGAAGCTCTGGCTGCATAGTGGTTACGAATCGGGCTGCGAAGCTTAAGGTCAGCAGTTCAAAACTACCAGCTGTGCCGCCGGAGAAAGATGAAGCTTTCTGCTCCCATAAAGATTTAGAGCCTCGGAAACCCTGTACTGGGTCACTATGAGTCGGAACCGACTCCACAGCACATAACAGCAGCATAAAGATTTACAGTCTTGGAAACCCTGTGCAAGGTAGCTATGAGTCAGAACCGACTCCACTGCACACCACCACCACCACCACTGTTATTTATATAACTCACACATTTATTTATCAAATTACTACCATATAGTTGTACTTCAAGGCGCACAGATAGCACAATGGATTACAAGCTGAGCTGCTAACTGCAAGGTCAGCAGTTTGAATCTATCAACCATTCAGGGGAGAAAGATGAGGCTTGCTGCTTCAGTAAAGATTTGCAACCTCAGAAACACTACACAGGCTCGCAGTGAGTCAAACCTACTCAGTGGCACACAACTACCACCATCTGCCAGTTGTACTTCGGTGTCAAAAAGAAGCTCTGTGACACAGTGGTTAAAGCACTAACCAGAAGGTGGGCAATTCTATTCTGTCCTAAAAGGTTGCTATGAATCAACTCAACAACAGTATTATCAAAACAAAGTAATTAAAATTATATTGATGTAAAAAAAAGTTAGTGACTTAGTATTAAAATTCTAATACTTTAATAATCAGATGTTAATTATAATGGAAATAGTACTCATATAAGTTTCAAATTTGTAAGGTGTTAATAATAACAAGGGAACAAGACATCATTAGTAATAACAGGGGAATAAGACATTAATATAGACTACCAGCATTAAAAATTAATGACACATTTGCTTTAAGCGCATTGCAGTCAGTTGCAATTCATTCCAACCCAGTATTGGGTTTCCGAGGAGCAGGTGATGGGTTTGAACCGCTGACTCTTAAGTTAACAGTCCAGTGCTTATCCTACGCCACACCAGGACCCCAGTGATACACAATTAAAGGTTATTTGTACAGAAGAGAATCAAGAATTCTACTGAAATAATAAAACATCAAAATTCTTCGTAGAAATTTCACTCAAACTTCAGAAAACACGTATTTTTCATCTTCTAGGTTTAATGATTCTTTAATTAACTGTCTTACTGAATTATTGAATAATGCTTTTGTCATATATGTTCACTTAATATTCATCAATAAACCCTTAATAGGTAAACATAAAATACATTGATAAGCCCAGGAAATAAAAATTTTACAAGATCTTTAAAGGAACATTATGAGTTAACTAAAGGAACTTTCCAGATCTTAAAAGAGTAATCGGATCGTCCACAATGGACTGGATAACTTGATACTTTCTAATTCCAATAGTCATTATTTCATGAGGTTTTCGTTACTTTGACCATTTCATCATTTATTTTAAAATTTAGAATTCCTTGACGGTTGGCTTGTTAGCCATTAGTTGTACTGACGAGCTGGTCTTAATTTTTCTGTAAAATGGGTAGATAATTCGAGTTCTGTGCGCGAACACACACACACAACAGTGAGCTGGAGACTCTAGACTGATAGTAAGTCCCAAGGGACAGAGATTGAGAAAAGAAACTTCTCCAAGTTTGGGGGCAGGCCAGTGAGGGTAAAGGAGCTTTGGTAGCGTAGTGGTTACGAATCGGGCTGCGAACCGCAAGGTCAGCAGTTCGAAACTACCAGCTGTTCCGCAGGAGAAAGACGAGGCTTTCTGCTCCCGTAAAGATTTACAGCCTCGGAAACGCTGTACAGGGTCACTGTGAGTTGGATCCGACTCCACGGCACATAACAACAACAACAACAACAACAACACTGAGGGCAACTCATCAGCACATTCCTGACTCCCACCCATCCCGCGAGGAGAGACCTGCGCGGAAATATCCGAGATTCTAGGCACCAGAGCTTCCGCCAGAGCAGTAGCGGGGGCTAGAGGACTTGCGGGGATGTGGTGATAATCACACCGCAGCGGCCGCCAGGAAAGGAAAACACTGCACGACCCGGAAGCGCTACTTCCGCTGGCGGAAGAGCCACCGCCCCCTGCTCCCTTGCTCGTTCCCAGCCGGGTCTCTGGCTCGCCTAGCCGCCCCTTCCCATCCTTGTCTGGCACCTGTGTCAGCTGCGCCGGGTTCTCTGCGGTGGGGACTGGAGACCTGAGGACTGGGGGTGAGAGAAGAGTAGAGGGAAGAGAGAACTCGTGGAGCACGAGTGCGGAGTCCGGCGCCGAGGCGGCCTCGTCCTGACCCATATAGCAGAGGTGCAAGGGGCGGAGCCCGCCGCTCCCGCCTCTTCCCGCGGGGGTGCTGCTGACCCGGCCGGGGCTTGCAATGCACTCTTTGCAAAACAAGAAAACAGTCCCGCCGGCGCTGTTTCTGGCCTGGGCGTTGTTGCTCACATGCCGCGCATCCTTGGGCTGTAGTATTCTCTCCTGACCACCACGCCCATCCCCATGTGAGGCTCCTACCTTCACCTGTGATGCCTCCAAGTCAGTCCACCCCACACCCCCCTCAGGCCACTCTGCTCCGCAAGCCACCCATCTCCCAATTTTAGCCCTGCTTTTGGGCCTCCTTACAGAAACAGCCTTGGACCTTTTTCTGCATGGCGGACACACGCACATGTCTTGGCAGTAAACTTTCGTCACCTTTGCAGTCACTTTTAGAATCTCAAAAAGATTTGCCTGGCACAATTTTGATTTCTTGACATGAGTGTTGTGGTTCCAAACAAAATTCAATCTGTCTACAATTATCATGATGTTATTTATTGATCAGTTGTGAGGATTTTAGCTTTCTTTACATTGAGGTGCAATCCAGATGGAAGGTTGTAGTCTTGGTTGTTGGTGAGTGCCATTGAATAGGTTCCCACTAATGTTGTTAAGTGTAGTCGCGTCAGTTCCGACCCATGGTGATCCTGTAAAGGATTTCCAAGGAGCAGCTGGTAAGCTTGAACCACTGACCCTGCAGTTCAAGCGACTATATGATCCCCCTCATTAACCCACAGAACCACAACAGGTCTCCAGGTTCCCTCCCACTCATAGCGACCCTCTATAGGATTTACAAGGAGTAGCTCTTGAGTTCGAACTGACCTTCCAGTTCAAACCAACCTTGAGGCCCAGTGTTTTATACCACAGCACCACCCAGGACTCAGAAAACCCATAGAGGTTCGCTGTAAGAGAATTGATTTGACCGCACTTAACAACAACATACATATTAGAGGGATTGCTAAATCACATGTTACTCACAGTTCCAATTTTTTAAGGAAGTGCCATACCATTTTGCACAGTGGCTGCACCATTTTGCTTTACCACCCGCAATATATGAGGGTTCCAATCTATCTACACCATTGCAAGTATTTGTTGTTGGCTGGGGTTTTTGTTTTTGTACTTTGGTATTAATGTTGGAAGGAAGTCTGGTAGAGTAGTGGTTTGGACTCGGGCTGCTATCCTCAAGGTCAGCAGTTCGAAATTACCAGCGGTTCCATAGGAGAAAGATGAGGCTTTCTGCTCCAGTAAAGATTTACAGCCCTGGAAACCTGATACAGGGTCACTGTGAGTCAGAACTGACTCCCCAACACATAACCAACAGCCACCAATGTGAAATGATGTCTCAATATTATTTCGATTTGCATCTCTCTAATGCAGGAGTCCTGGAGTGGCACTGTAGAATAATGCACTGGACTGCAAGGTGGATTTGGACTGCAAGATCAGCGGTTCGAATTCATTAGCCGCTCTGGGAAACCCTATACAGGGTTGCTATGAGTTCAATCTGACTCGAAGGCACTTAACAACAATGCAGGGGTGGGGAATTTTTTTTCTGCCAAAATTTATAACCTCATTTGCATGCCATACAAAATTATCAACTTAAAATTAGTCTGCTATATTTGGTCAAACATTTAATTAACTCACCTCTACTGTGACACTGTGGATTAATGTACCAGACTGCAAAGTCGTTTGAATTGCAAGCACCAGCCACTCCTTGGAAACCGTATAAAGGATTACTATGAGTCTGAACCAAATGGACAGCATTAAACAACAACAGTGGCACTGTAGAGTAAGCACTGGACTGCTAACCGCAAGGTCAGTGACTCAAATAGTCCTAGAAGCTGGATTGGAGGAAGACTCATTAACCTGAGATATGCAGATGGCATAACCGTACTTACTGAAAGGGAAGAGAACTTAAAATACATACTGATGAAGAGTAAAGATTACAGCCTTCAGTATGACTTGCACCTCATTATAAAGAAAATACAGTTCCTCACAGCGTAATGGATTATGAACTGGGCAGCTAACTGCAAAGCCACCAATTACTCTGTGGAAGAAAGTGAAGGCA
>NW_006408542.1:5077540-5078600 GCF_000296735.1 Chrysochloris asiatica | reverse complement strand
CAAATAATATCGAAATATCATGGACTACCAGAAAAACAAATCTGTCTTAGAAGTACAGCCAGATTGCTTCTTAGATACAAGGTTGGCAAGACGTCACCTCTCATTCTTTGGACATGTTGTCAGGAGGCATGAGTCCCTGGAGAAGGACATCATGCTTGGTAAAGTGAAACATCAGAGAAAAAGAGGAAGAACCCCCCAACAAGATGGATTGCTAAAGTGGCAGCAACACTGGGCTCAAATACAACAAATTGAGAGGACGGTGCAGGAACGAGCAGTGTTTGATTCTGTTGTGCAAAGGGTCTCTGTGAATGAGAACTAACTCAAAGCCACCTAACAACAATAACAATGGCTAATGAGAGCACTGGTGTGGTAGTACAGGATGAGCACCTGACTGGTAAACGTAAGGTGGGCAGTTCACCAGCCACTCTTGGAAACCCTATACAGGGTCACTATGAGTCAGAACCGTCTTGAAGATACACAACAACAAATGACTAAAGATTGCATTTCTTCATTTGTTGATCTAAGCACTGGAATGTCTTCTTCGGTGGAATGTCTTCTTTGGTGGAATGTCTCCTTCAGTGGAATGTCTGTTCATGTCCTCTGCTCATTTTTTAATTGTATCGTTTGTGTTCTAGGTCTAGATGTTGAAGTTTTCTATAAACTTTCAATACTAGCCCTTTTTCTGATATATTGTCAAAAATGTTCCCTCACTATGTGATACTCTTTTTAATCTTTTGATGAAGGCTTCTGGTACACGTATCCAATTTTCAGGAGGTCCCAGTTATTGAGTTTTCTAACTGTGTTTTAAGTTTTGTTTGCTAGAGTATTTATGCCATGTATTATTGTGGACTCCTGGTACAGCACTGTAGGATCAACGCTGGACTGTGAACCACAAGGTCATCAGTTTAAGCCCACCAACTGCTCCTCAGAGACCCTGTACAGTGTCGCTATGAGTTGGAAATGACTCAACAGCTCTTAACAACAACAATTTAGTGGTTAGACCATATAGTTCACTGTCCAGTGCTGATCCTAGAGCACCTCTGTTTTTCAGTGCTATTAC
>NW_006408542.1:5071818-5077205 GCF_000296735.1 Chrysochloris asiatica | reverse complement strand
CATTCGTTAAAAAGACTATATCTCTTCCCCATTTAATGCATTTTGACCCTTTGTCAAAAAACCAAATGTGCAAAGGTAAATGCATTTACTTCTGGTTCTTAATTCTTTTCCATTGGCTGTGTAGTACATTTTGAGATTCGTAAATCTGAGGCCTTCTACTTCATTTTTCTTTAGTGGTACTTTGCTTATCTGGGGGTTCTTTCCTTTCCATATAAAGTTGGTGATTAGTTTTTTCCATCTGTGAAAATGTGGATAGGGATAGCATTATATCTGTAGATGGCTTTGGGTAATAGTGACATTTTCACAATATCTTCCTATCCATGAGCTTGATATATTCCATTTGTGGGTCTCTTTTGGTTCTTGTAGTAGTGTTTTGTAATTTTCTTTGAAAAGGTCTTTTGTGTCTCTGGTTAGATTTATTCCTATGTATTTCATCTTTTGGAGTCCTGGTGTGGCGCTGTGGGTTAATGCATTAGACTGCAAATTCGTTTGAACTGCAAGGTTGGAAGTTCAAGCTCACCAGTTGCTCCTTGGAAACCCTATACATGGTCACTATGAGTTGGAATTGACATGACAGCACTTAACAACAACAACATTTCATCTTATGTGTGACTATTGTAAATATTCTTGATTTCCTGATTTCCATTTCAGAGTTCTCTTAATTAGTGTAAAGAAAGCTGACTGATTTTTGTATGTTGATCTTGTGCCCTGCCACTTTGCTTAACCTTTCAGTTCAATAAATTTCTTGCTGAGGCTGAGGGATCATTTCATTTGGAAATAGAGATAGGTTTATCTTTTCTTTGCCAATTTGGATGCCTTTTATTTCCCTCCCTTACCTTACACTTCTGATTATGACTTCCAGAACCAAACTTAACAGCAATGGTAATAAAAGTCATCCTTGCCTCATTCCAGTTACCTAGGATTATGCTATCTAGCTCTCCATTGAGACTAATGTTGGACTTTAGTTTTGTATGTTGTTATTGTAAAGTGCTGTAGAGTCGGTTCCAACTCACAGCAACCCCATATAAGGTTTCTGAGGAGCAGCTGGTGGATTTGAACAGCTGACCTTAGAGTTGGCATCCAATGTTTATCCTACAGCGTCACACCAGGATTCCATATGCCCTTAATTATGTTAAAGGATTTCCCTTTGATTCCTATTTTGTTGAGTATTTTTATCAGAAATGGGTATTGGACTTTGTCAAGTGCCCTTTCTGTATTGTTTTATATGATCATGTGGCTCTTTTCCTTTTTTTTAAATGTTTTACCTCACTTGGTAGGACAAACAATAACAAAAAGAAAGAGAAAGCAAGGCAGAAAGAAAACAAAAAAACAGTGAAAAAGAAAATGAAAAGGAAGGAAAGAAAAGGCAGAAAAAAAAAAAAACAGGAACAAAAACTAAAACTAGTGAGGGGGAAAAGAGAAAGAAGAAAACAAAGAACGAAAAGCAAAAATGAGAGAAGGGAAAAGAAACAGAAGAAAAGGAGAAAACTTGGGAGGTGGGGAGAGAGGAGACCCTGCTGGGTGTTCCTGGATGGAACTTCTATTGGTCTTTCTGGTCCCCAGTCCCTGTAAGAGCAGAGCTGACGATCAAGTTGCTGCCCTGATCTGATGAGCTTGTAAAAGCTCAAACGCTGTGGCAGGTCAGCTAAATTTCACTGTTCTGTTCTTTTTCTATTCAGTATTTGATCCACTTCTTTATCCTTTCCTCTGAAATCCAGGGTTCCAGGATTATCATTAGTGTCTACTTAATTTGGTCTCTTGTGTCTTTGTTATTGAGGGTCGGAGCGGCATGTCTACCTAGTCTGCTATTGTGCTGGAAGTACTGATCTGGTCTAGGGTTTAGGGATGGTCAGATATAATTTACAATCTAAAGATAATTTTCCCCCTTCAAATTGTCTAATTCACATCTTCTATTTCCTTATTTATAAATATCTAAATATAATTAGCACCACCATGTAATCCATACTCTCTCCTCAAAACAGAATCAACATTCTTCATTTTCATACACTATATACGAAGTATTCTATGGTTAAATAGGCAAATTGTTTTAAAAGTAAAAACAAAACAGACATTAATGAGAGGAAGACTCTACAGGCTTACTATGCAGGCAGAAAAAGGAGCCAGCCAGGTCTAACCGAAGTTCCAAGATCCCCAATAATGAAAGTGAACCAAACTAGCAACAAAAGCATTTATTGAATTTTCATTCCTAATTTCCTGATTCATTCGTGATTTGAATTATCAAATCTCATCTTCCCAACAAGCCAGTGTGACAAATAATGTTAGATGAGGCTTAGAGAAGTGAAGAAAGGTGTTCCAAGCCACACCGAATTAGTCAACTTTAGAGGCGATAGAAGGTTGGAAAGGGGTCCTTGTCACTGGCTAACTGCTTGGCCGCTAACCAAAAGATTGCTAGATGAAGCCCACCAGCCACTCTGCAGGAGAAAGATGACAGTTGGCTTCCAGAAAGAAGCCCTGGAAATCCTGTGGGGCAGTCCATCAATGCTGTGACTTGGAATTGATGGCAATGGGAGGGGTTGAATGGTCACCCCTAAAAGGTATGTCTATGTCCTAATCTCCAGACCCTGTAAATGTGAGCTTATTGGAAAATGATCTTTGTGGATGTCATTAAATAAAGCATCTTGATGAACTCATGCTGGATTATCCTAGTAGGTTCTAAATCCAATGGCAAGGGTCCTTCTAAGAGACACAGGAGAGACTGATGAAAGACAAAGTCAAAGGAAGCAGCACATTTGAAACTAACACCTTGATTTCAAATTTCTGGCCTTCATAACTGTTGTTGTCAGTTGCTCTTGAGCCAGTTCCTGCTCATGGTAATCTCCTTTAGAGGATGTTTGTGGGCGGGACGGATGCGGGTGATGGAGCGGAGGGTGGGTTCCCTACCTGGGTTTACCACAATCTCAGCCACAGTATACAAAATGGTGGCACCCATTCTCTTCGGCTTAGACTAGAAATAGAGTTCAAGTGAAAAAGGAAAATAAAAGTGTGTCTTCAACATTTTGGTTGTTTATTAATTGTACTAGAAGACAAGAAAATCACACACATACACACACTGTTCTAGAAAGCTGACTAAATCAGAACTTCCAGGGGAGAAATGCTTTCTCTGAAAAAGTAATGAAGGATAAGATTTAGTGTTTCCTTAAAACAAACAACTAGTGCAGTAAATAACTAATCACTTACATAGAAAAGAACAGTTGGCAATATTCCTGTACTAAATAAATGAAAATGTATTTTAGAAATGTATCTTAAATGAACAATTAGCATTATTTATATAAATGGTGTTGTTGGTGCTCTTGAGTCGTTTCTGGCTCATATTGGCCCTATAGAGGGGTTTCCGAGGCTGTACGTCTTTAAAGGAGAAAAAAGCCTCATCTTCCCCTCCACTGAGCAGCGGGTAGGCTTGAACCACCAGCTTGTGGTTTGAAGTCCAGTGTTTAGCACTTAGTAATTCTATGCAGAACTTTTAAAAAAATATAATAACCTCATTGAAATATAGCATCCTTATTAGAAGCATACAATTTGTTAGAAAAATAAATTTTCATTCAGTGAAGAAATAATTATGTTCAGAAAGGCATACATAAAGGGGTTTCAAAAAGTTTACAGAAAAATGGAATTAAAAGATGGAAATTTTCTGCAAACTTTTTAAAGCTCCTTATAGATACAATTGTTGTTAAGTGCCGTCGAGTCGGTTCTGGCTCATAGTGACCCTGTATAAGACTTCTGAGGAGCAGTTGGTGGGTTTGAACTGCTGACCTTGTGGTTCGCAGTCCAGTACTGATCCTACAGCGCCACACCAGAAGTCTATCATAGATCATGTACATGCCCAATTGATACTAACCTTGCTCAGTGGTTACTAGCAGCTTTTCAGTGATGCTTCAAGATAGGAGTGAAGTTTTATAAAGACTTCAAAAACTGCAGATGACTTTCTAAGTAAAATTCTTATTCTGATTTTTGCTAGTCAGCCTTTGATACATTCTAAACTTGAATGCAACAGAGTCAGAAGTAATTTTGCTCCTCCCTCCTGCATTCTTCCTTCATCTTTCAGAGAAATGTTCAAGGACTTCTTTGACAGTAGTTATGTCTGCTTCACAAGCCAAGGTCAGGCTTGTTAATTGGGGTAGATTAAAAATAAACTTGAATGTCCATCAGTTAGGCAAAATAGTGTGGTAATACATTTAAAGATTAAAGTAATCACTTATTTAAACTAATCATATATAATACGTAGAACAAAATACTTCCTTTTGGACTTGGGTAGTTTTGTTGGGAAAATAATTGTTGTTAAGTGCCTTCCAGTTGATTCTGATTCTTAGCGCTCTTGTTTAGAGTTTCCGAGGAGAGGCTGGTGAGCTTGAACCACTGACTTTGGGGTTCAAACCAATTTAGTAGTCCAGTGCATTAGCCTTCAAGGAGGAAAGTAGTTTTCTAGACCCTTTGTCCTCAGGGAATACAGACCAAAACCAAACCCACTGCCTGCCATTCAGTCAATTCCTATTCATAGTGACCCTGTACAGGGTTTCGGAGACTATAAATCTTTATAGGAGCAGACGGCCTTGTCTTTCTCCCACAGAACAACTGCTGGTTTTGGACAACCAACTTCTCCCATAATGCCTAACCCACAGCACCAACACTACTGCTGTGGCCTGTCACCAAGTCCGTCTCTACTCATAGAGACCCCATATATGGTTTCTGAGGCTTTAAATCCTTATGGGAGCAGAGAGATTCATCTTTCTCCCCTAGAGTGTTATGGATTCAAATTGCTGATCTTACAGTTAACAGCCTAACACATAACCCACTACATTACATTATTTTTCTTAGGAACAGCTCTCTTTCAAGCAGTTGTTCAGTAGATAGTCTCCAGGTATGAACTAAATCCATAGCGAGGAGACACTGTATGCTGCAATGGAGACATGTTAATTGACTGATCACTGTTCACGCTTTGTTTCCATTTTGCAAAAAAATCATTCTTACCATTTTAATTAAGATATCTATTTAGATCCCATTCAGAGAAGTGAATCTAGAGAAACAAGAAAACTGAGATCCATCACTGTAGTGGTTTGAAGGGCAAGGTTCTCTCATAAAGCAATCTATGTATTGAGATATAATCATTGAAACTTGATTATTTAGAACCAAGAACACATTTGCCATGAAAATTAGACCAAAAATGGTGGCTGGTTTCCTGAGTTGTTGTTAAGTGCTGCCAAGTCGGTTCTGACTCATAGCAACCCTGTACAGTGTTTCTGAGGAGCAGCTAACGAGTTTGAACCATCGACTTTGTGGTCCTGTAACTAAACTACCAGCTGCTCCGCGGGAGAAAGATGAGGCTTTCTACTCCCGTAAAGATTTACACCCTCGGAAACCCTATACAGGGT
>NW_006408542.1:5055043-5071718 GCF_000296735.1 Chrysochloris asiatica | reverse complement strand
GCTATGGGTCGGAACCGACTCGATGGCACATAACAACAACAACAACAACAACTTATCCTGCAGCACCACACCAGGACTCCCGAGTAAGCCCATAAAATCGTTATCTACAAGATAACAAGGTATGTGGTTTTTAGCTGAGTTCTGAGAACAGCTGACAACAGAAAATCATTTATTTATTGCTATGGCCTTGGTTGCTTTCACTTACAAAAAAAAAAAAAAATTAAGTGGGTATGCTCTTGCCAGCTGCTGCTGCTGCTAACTGTAAAATGAAAAGAGAGAAACTCCACCCTCCAGCTATGGTGTCAATTTACAAACTAATGAAGAGAGGGTTCCTCCTACTTCCAGCTACAGTCTCTGCCAAGTTCCCAAGTAAAGAACTACCCATTCAGAAACAGGGCTCTTTGACTCTCTCACAAGAGGCCAAACAACTCTTCAAGCCCCCTTTTTCACAAAAGACAATTCTGATAGTGATGGCATTACATATGTCTCCTTGTCTTAGTAATGAAAACTTTCCAGTTTTTTTCAAACGGAAGTTTCTAAAAGGAACTTTATTCTGGATGTACTGATTAGCTAACCACTCAGAGTACAGGAAGCTTAAAACTAATGATAGCTCAAGGAGTATTTATATATTTGAAAGTCTGTTAATAAAATAACTTGAATACTTTAAACATTTATGTGCAGAAATGCAATGTGACTTTACAGAACGACAGTATAATACCTTAAAAGATTTTTAACAAATACTTAATTGTGAGAATCCAATTTTAGTCAGAATTTTCTTTTGCTTGAAGTCTGTGTTTATGGAGTTACGACCATAGATAAATAACATTATTTTCTCCCTCTTTCAAGTCACAGAAATTGTAAGGATTTTTTTAAATCAAATAATACATTGTTACAGGGGTCCTGGGGTCCTGGTGTGGCACTGTGGGCTAAAATGCACTGGACTGCAAGGATAGTTTGAAACACAAGGTTAGCTGTTCAAATTCACCAGCTGCTCCTCGGAAAACCTATTCAGGGTCACTATGGGTCCAAACTGACTCGACAGCACTTAACAACAACAACAACAGCAGGCTTAGGTCATGGCTAATGTGTGACATCAGATATCAAACATGTAAATGAAAAATGAAAATGTCAGTTTAATGATCCAAATGTTTCCAATACCTTGGTTCTTCAGATTCTCCTTTCTTAGAAGCCTCTCATTCACCCTGCCTCCTCTAGTAGTCACAGTCTGTCTCACATATTCACTACCAAAAACTTTGAGAGAAGTTTTCATTCACAAGACTTCTTAAAAACTATGGAATCTACCCTATCTCTGCTCTCACCAAGGACGTCAAAGACCTCTACATTTCCCCAAACAGTGGCTTTGGGTCTGTTTGAGAGCAAGATTTCTGACATTTGGCAATTTTGACATTTAGTGCCAGATAATTCCATTTTGTAGGGACTGTCTTGTGCTTTGTAAGAGCAGCATCTTAGGCTTTTACTGATTAGATGCCAGTAGCAACTCCCAGGGTGACAACCAAAAATATTCTCAGATGTTACAAAGTTGCCTCCCACTAAAGGGTCACTATTTTAGAGCAATAAGTAATATTCTTCTTCGAAAATCTCTTCTCCCTTAAAAAATCCCCTTGTTGCTCTGCTTTCCAGAGTGGAAACACCTGAGAAATACCTCCAACTACTTCTACTTCAGGTACTTCTTATTGTTTCCTGAACACTTTGTGCTTACCCACACACCCATGCTAGTGCCTACTGTTTTCAGAGCTGTAACTGTCCCAACTCCATCACCTGATGAATCTCTTCTTCAATACCCAGCAACTAGAGCACTTCTGCTCTGTGCTCTCCAAATAATTTTGTTGCTGTTGTCAGGTGAAATTTGCTCTTGAATGTAGAGTAGCTTAAGCAAGAGGAAGAAATGATGAAATAAAAGAATTGGACAAATGTCAAAGGGTGGCTTGAGAAGACAAAGTAAAATATTATAGTGAAATGTGCAAAGACCTGGAGGTAGAAAACCAAAAAGGACAAACATGTCTTGCATTTCTCAAGTCGAAAGAACTAGAGAAAAAATTCAAGCCTTAAGGTGTGGCGCTGTGGGTTAGTGACTCAGACTGCAAAGCCATTTGAACTGCAAGGTTGGCAGTTCAAGCACACCAGCTCCACCTCGGAAACCCTATATAGAGTCGCTATAGGTTGGAACCAATTGGACAGCACTTAACAACAACAACATAGACACAGGAAGCATCAAAAGAAGATAGAAGATAGAATCACTATACCAAAAAGAGTTAGTCAACATTCAACCATTTCAGGAGGCAGCATCTGATCAAGAACCAGTGGTACTACTTAAGGGACAAAGTTCAAGTTGCTCTGAAGGCAAAAAGCAGGACTCCAGGAATTGACAAATGCTAACTGAGATATTTTAACAAACAGATGACATGCTGAAAGCACTCGTTTTTCTATGCCAAAAAATATTCCCATTCCAAAGAAAGGTGACCCACCATAATGCAGATATTATCAAACAGTATCAATAATATCGCAAGCAAGTACAATTTTGAAGATAACTTTAAAATGGTTACAGCAGCACATTGACGGAGAAATTCAAACAGAATTCAGAAGAGAATGAGGGCTATCATTGCTGTTGTCAAATGGATCCTAGCTGAAAGCAGGAAATACTAGAAACATTTTTATCTGTGTTTTATTGACTATGCAAAGGCATTTGTGTGGATCATAACGAATTACAGATAACACATTGAACAGTAGGAATTCCAGAACACTTAATTGTACTTCATGCTGAACCTGTGCATAGACAAGCAGCACTTTTTTTTAACAGAAAGTGATACTGTGTGGTTTAAAATCAGGACGGTATGTGTCAGGGTTGTACACTTTCACTATACTTTTTCTAACTGTATAGTGAGCAAATAATCTGAGAAGCTGGACTATATGAAGAATGAGGCCATCAAGATTGGAGGCCAGTTCATTAACAACCTTGATCATGTTAGGATGGCACCAATGTTCCCTCCCACAGCCCTGTCTACTCATGTGGGTTTGATAATTCATTGCATTGGTCACACAGAACTCAGACACCATACTCACAGTTATGGGGGGTTACGGAAGTTAACAGGTCCAGAAAATGCTCTTCCACTCAGGACAGCCTTTCCTCAGCCACGCTCACAAGCAGGCCCCTCCATTAACCTGGGCAACGTTACAAAGCTCTTTTAGGGCTGCTGATAAATGTTCACAGGGCACACTCTCCACTATAAGCTTTAGCCTAATGAGCTTCTGCCTGATGGCAATCAGCTCTAGCTCTATTGGTCAGCAAACCTAGCTCCCCCAGTGAGGTGCCTGCAGGCCTTCGGTTCTGCAAGGAAGCCTCCTGTCCAAAGCCACTCAGCTTTATTTTCTCCACAGGCTGTAAAGCATACTGTTGTGTCTCGTGTTCTGACTTGTTGTTCTACTACAGCTGTTCCTTTGCCACTCCTGCTTCTAAGATGGCTCATGTTATATACATTAGGGCTTCATTACTTACAATCACTATTAACTCTGTTAACCACTCACAGCTGAATCATATACTCCTATCAGCATCTCCCTCCCACCTTTTCTTACTCAGACCCATCAGGAAAGTTTTTTGGTGGAAGCTTGCAGACTCTGACTAGACAAGTCACATCAACTAACTTACTGCACTGCATATAAACAGAAAACACAGCCTTGCTTAGCAAAATTGAAGAGGATTTGAAACACTATAAAGAGCAAAGACTACAACCTTCAGTACCGATTACAACTCAATGTTAAGAAAACAAAAATCCTCACAACTGGCCCATTAAACAATGTCATGATAAATGGAGAAAAGATAGACGTTCTCAAGGGCTTCATTTTACTTGGATACACAATCACTGATGGTAGAAGTAGTCAAGAAATCAGATGATGTACGGCATTGGGCAAATCTAATGAAAAAGGTCTTAAAGTATTAAAATGCAACGATGTTGCTGTAAAGCCTAAGGGGCACATGACTCAAACCATGGTATATGCCATATATGCATGTGAAAACTGAACGATGGAAAAGGAAGATCTAAGAATTGATGCCTTTGAATTATGGTGTTGACAAAGAATAGTGAATATACCACTGACTGCCAGAAGAACAAACAAATCTCTCTTGGAAGAAGTACAACCAGAATGCTCTTTAGAAAGGAGGATGGGGAGACTTTGGCTCACATACTTTGGGCATGCTATCAGGAGGGTAGAGGGTCCGTGAAACACAGGAAGACCTTTAATGAGATGTGTTGGCACAGTGGCTGCAGCAATGGACTCAAAAATAAGAACGATTGTGAGGATGGAACAGGACTCAGGACTAGGCAGTGTTTCTGTTGTATATGTTCTAATAGAACCAACTTGACAACACCTAGCAGCAACAAGACCATCAATAAAACATCTAATGAGTTCAGAAACTTGTGTGTCAATAGCTTCCCCAAAGGAAACATAGGAAAGATTATTTCCCTGTAGGCGTTCTCTGAAGACTACTACCTGAATGAATTAGGTCCTTGGAGGGATGGCCACATTAAAATAATTTACTTTGATAGTGTAATAGCGCTAAAGAACAACATTATTGAATATTTAAAACCAGCTTTATTTGTTCATCACAATTTAAAAAAAATGTTTATTAATAAAATAATTGGACTTCTGGATTTTAAAAGTACAGAAATAAAAGGGTTAAAGTTCTTGACATTTTCATTCCACCCTACTCTCCAGAGATAAACATTGTTGATAGTGTTTGGGTCTTTGTGTGTTTGTTACGTACACTGTTTCACATATGCACAATGTTTTACAGCTGTTTTTCACTTGATCTATCATAGATGCCATTTCATGTCTACTTCTTTATTATTGAATGCTAATAGTATTTCAATGTAAAAATATACTGTAATTTTTAACTAGCCTCTCAACTAGTTAAAGTCATTTCAGTTAATTCCATTATTTGCTATTGAAACGACGGGCATGCTATAAGAAAGAAAAATAAATGCAGCCCTTCATATCCAAGAACAGATCTGCTGTAGTAAGCCTCCATGATACCGCAAACCCACTTCCTTCACAGCTAACCACACTCAGAGACAGGTCACTGCAACACAAAATTACAAACACTCTCAAAATGAGTACCCACTACTTCTTTACTACTTACAGCTGTAGCCTTGCTCTAGCCTGCCTTACCTACAGATTAGATCAGATCCTAGACTAACTCCCAAATTCTTACAACACACAATCTAGAGTGAACCTGTTTCCTCACCAAAACCTGAAAACCCATTGATGTCAAGTTGACTTGAACTCACGGTGACCCCATGTGTGCAGAGTACAGCTGCTTCAAAGTGTTCTCATGGTATAGCATTTGGAAGCAGATCGTCAGACCTTTCTTTGAAGGCTCATCTTCCAGGGGAGCCTCCCAGATTTTTTTTTACAAATACTTGATATTCCATATTAGTTTATCTTTTTGGGCTTTGTTTAAGTGAAATAAACATGGTATGTTTACGCGACTTAAAGGATTTTTCTGTAAACCAATGAATTGGGATTTTGTTTGTAAACTTGACTGCATCCAAGGGTCCTCTGCTGTTGTTGTTGTTAAGTACCATCGAACCAATTCCGACCCATAGCGACCCTGTATAGGGTTTTCAAGGAGCAGCAGGTGAATTTGAACCACTGACCTTGCAGTTCAAACGACTTTGCAGTCTGATGCATTAGCCCACAGCTCTAATGTGTACGGGAGCAGAAAGCCTCAGCTTTCATTCACAGCCCCTCTGGTAGTTTTGAACTGCAGGCCTTGCTATATTCCTGGACTTGTTCCTGGACCAGGAGAGCAGTTGAGAACAAGACCCAGGAGGTCACTGCTTTTAGGGCAACAATATTCTAATAGGGGGAGAGACAACAGAGAAAAGAATGACCCTACACCATCGGAAACCCTGTACAGGGTCGCTATGGGTCGGAACCGACTCTATGGCACTTAACAACAACAACAACAACAAACACCATGCCAGCACTAGTAAAGGTTAGGGTGAACTAGAGCAGAAGAATGTGAGAGAGAGGCAAGTTTAGAGTGGACTGGGTACAGAAACTCTTGTAGGTGAGATATCTTTAGGCTGAGATCTAAATGGAATGGGAAGATCTAATGAAAAGCAGTACAGAGGAAATTTTTTGTTTGTTTTGTGCCATTGAATATGTTCCAACTCAGAGACCTTGTATAGGTTTTCGGAGACTGTAAATCTTTACATGAGCAGACAGCCATATCATTCTCCTTTCACTATTGGTTCCTTGTTTTATTTTCTTCTGTTTGTGTGTGTGTGTGTGTGTGTAAGGGATTTTCTCTTTCCCACCTGAAAGGAGACAGCAACCATTCCCATACAGCCCAACTACAACCATATCCTTTGTAGCTCCACCTACTGGGCAAGAGCCAATATCAACTTTATATCACCTGATAAAATATTGTTAGGTACAATCAAGTAGGTACCAACTCATAGCCGCCCTATGCACAGAAGAATGAAACACTGCTGGTTCCTGGGCCACCTCACAATTGCCTGCATGAGTTCATTGATGCTGCCACTTTGCCAATCCATCTTGCTGGGGGTCTTCCTCTTTTTCTCTGACCCTCCACCTTACCAAACATGATATCCTCCTCCAGTGACTGGTCCCTCCTGACAATATGTCCAAAGTATGAAAGTATGATTGAGTATGACAGTATGGTCCAAGTACGATCAAAGATAGACAGCAGGTAACACCAGCCCAACTCACGCTAAATTGAAGTGCATGATCAGCAAATGAGAATCATCTACATGCTTCCATTCTCTGACTACACCTGCAAGAGACAGTTGATGAGAGCCTAAGAGCACATCAACATACAATCATCATTAAATACAAATATGACAAACAAATGACCAAGATGCAGAGCCAGAAAACGTTGCTGAGGAAGAAAAGGTAATGGAACTAACTGAAAAACAAAATTAAAAAGAATGATATTTAGGTTCCTTAAAGGATTGATAGAAAGATCGAGGAAAGCAAGGAGAAGATAGTAAAACTTTAGAAGAATTCAAGAACAAGCAAACAAAATAAATGCAAATTTTGAAACAAGACAAAATCCAGAAGATTAATTCTAAGACTTCAGAAACTGACAATGCATTGAAAGGGCAAAGGAATAGATTTGAAGCAGTGGGAACCTGAATAAGTTGAGCTTGGAGATAAATCTCTCAACACTAGTATGCTAGAAGAACTATCAGGAAAAAAAGGATGAAAAAAATCCAAAGAAAGTTTGAGAGTTCTGTGGGATACCATGAGGAAGGAGATGAATTAAGAGAAAGAAAACAGGGGAAAATAGGAACCAAGTGTGTGAGCATATTTAAAAGAAGAAAACTCTCAGGTTATTGTCTCAAGACTGTTGTAGAAGGTAGATTCAAGAAATCTTTTCTGTATTGATTGAATACTTCTGGCTGCAAGTGACAAAAAGCCAATGTGACATAGCACTTGTTGACATTAAGGGTTTTTATTATCTCACGTAACTAAAGGTCTGGATGGGATACAACATCTCAGTTGCTCTTTTCATATTTTCTTATGGCCACCCACAACTGTTGACTTTCTTTTTCAGTCTTGTCTCCTCAAGTTGCAAGATGGCTGCCTCAGCTCCAGGAATTACATTTTCACATAACTGCTACAAAAGCCTGGAGGGAAGGAAGCTCTCCACATGTAATTCTTTCTTTGTGTTCAAGAGAAAAATGTCTCCAGATTTTTTTATGTCTCAATGCCAAAAGCCATGCCATAGCTGCAAGGCGTTATTTTGGAAAAATGAGTAACTGATATTTGTCATGCTGTTATGAGTGGCAGCCTTAACTACCGAAAAATAAATGGGTTACATTGTAAATGTCTGAGAGAAATAAAGAACTCACATAGTCACACCAGGTTGGAACCACTCAGTTAATAAGTATACACAGAGGGACAGATTCACTGGATCTTTTCTTTGTTGTGAGTTGTCGCTGGCCCTGTAGGGAGATTCTGAGGCTGCAAATCTTTACAGGGACAGAAAGCCTCATCTGTCTCCTACGGAGTGACTGGTGGATTCAAACTTCTGACCTTGTGGTTAGCAGCCCAGCTTACAAACTACTTGGTAAGTATGAACTGCTGACCTTGTGATTCAAACCAACCAGTGCTTTATCCCACACCATCACACTAGGATTCCTCAGGGCACATAGTAGGTAGGATAAACATGCTGAATGCAAATGGCCTGCACTACAGTATTACCTTTGGAGTAGCAATTTGTTGTTAAGTGCCATCTAGCCAGTTCCAATTCATAGTGACCCAAGGAGCGGCTGGTGAGTTTGAACCACTGATGCTGTGGTTCAAACCAACCTGATCCTACAACACCAACTTAATTTCAGAAAAATACCATCAACCATGATTAAATTAATAGCAACCAATTTACTTGAGCCCTGGTGGGGCACTGTAGGACCACCACTGGACTGGTAACCACAAGGTCAGCAGTTCTAACTCACCAACTGTGCCCCAGAAACCCTATACAGGGCCGCTGTGAGTTAGAAATGACTCAATGGCACTTACCAAGAACATCAGCAACTAACTTGAACTATATATATATATTTTTTTCTATTTCTCTTATAATTATAATGGCTCCTTAAAACAAGGATTTTACACTTAGTTTTATTTGTACATATTTAAGAAAGGCGTCCTGGTAGTGTGTTGTTGTTGTTGTTAAGTGCCGTCAAGTCGGTTCCGACCCATAGCGACCCAGCATAGGATTTCCGAGGAGCAGCTGGTGAGCTTGAATCAACAACCTTGCAGTTGAAACAGCTTTGCAGTCTGGCACATTAATCCACAGCGCCACACCAGGACTCCCCTGATAGTGTAGTGGGTAATGAGTTGGGCTGCTAGCCACAGTCAGTAGGTTGAATCTACAGCCACTCTGCAGGAGAAAGATGATTTTTTTTCTGTTCCTGTGGTTAGGAATCGGGCTGCGAACCGCAAGGTCAGCAGTTCGAAACTACCAGCTGTTCCGCGGGAGACAGATGAGGCTTTCTGCCCCCATAAAGATTTACAGCCTCAGAAACCCTGTACAGGGTCGCTATGAGTCGGAACCGACTCCACAGTACATTTCTACTGCCACCACCTGCTTAATAAGCATCGCACATAGAAATAAGTTAACACAAGCATTCTGTCAGAGTTTGTCCTTTTTCTTTTCAAAAGATCCATACATTGCTTAAGGATGAGAAACACTGATGGGAACAGTACTAGGAATCCTTATTCGTTCTATTATTTGATGGTAAGAGAAAGCTTTGATATTATCAAAAGTTAAGTTGTCTATAAATTTTGGATTCGATTTGACATAAACATGCTGACAGGGGTGGGGGTGAAGGTGGGGGTTGTTGATGTTGTTAAGTGCTGTCAAGTTGGTTCCGACTCATAGTGACCCTGTATAGTGTTTCCAAGGAGCAGCTGGGGTTGAATCTTGGACCTTGCAGTTCAAACTGACCTTGTGGTCCAGTACTTAGTGGGGATGAGAGTGATAAAAACATTTTATAGAGATCCACTAAACCATCCCTTAAAAAAACAAAACCTTGCTTGTATAGCAGGTAAACGTGCAGAAAAATGTCACTTAATTACAGATATACTTCAGAGAACTACAATAAAGTGAATGTCACAATACAGCAAGTCACATGCATGTTTTGGTTTCCTAGGGCATATAAAATTTATGTATACAGTCAAGTGTGCAACAGAGAACGTTAGGAAAAAGTTTGAAATACTGTGAGAATTACCAAAATGTAACACAGAGACAGGAAGCGAACACACACTGTTGGAAAAATGGCGTCATTAGACTTGCTGGAAGCAAGATTGCCACAAACCTTCAATTTGTAACACAAAATAAACAAAACAAAAACACCACAGTATCTGTAAATCACAATAAAGCAAAGTACATTGAAAGGAGGGATGCCTGTAATCTACAACTGAA
Source organism: Chrysochloris asiatica (assembly GCF_000296735.1). Lineage (NCBI taxonomy): Eukaryota > Metazoa > Chordata > Mammalia > Afrosoricida > Chrysochloridae > Chrysochloris > Chrysochloris asiatica. The sequence goes on along the minus strand of NW_006408542.1, from coordinate 5,061,748 downwards.
TTTAGTGGCTATTATTGCTAAGTGCCTTGAGTCTATTCCAAATCATGGCAGCCCTGTAGAAGGTTTCCAAGACTTTAAATCTTCATGGAAGCAGAAAGCCTATTTCTCCTGAAGCGCAGCTGGTGGGCTCGAATCACCAACCTTCCATTTCCAAGTTCCATGGAATTCTGGTCAACAATATGACAGAAGAAAACATTGCCAATTCAAGGTAACTTATTACTTCCAGATTGAAAACTATATTTTTGTGGGTAACCAACTACTCAGTCAAATTCTGAACTCTTTCCTCCCCTCTTTCTTTCTCCCTGAGGGTGTCCTGGGAGGGGGAGGTAAGCACTTAGGGAAGTTCATCCTGGCCTCCTGTCCCAGTGACCAAACTCCTCGGTTCTCATTTACATCCAATGGCAAAAAGCAGCTAGTTTTACCAGCCCCTACCCAACCACAGCCCCACCTCCACCCTGTCTTTGGACTTCATGCTCTGGCATGAGATGCTGATGTCTGTTTTTATTTCCATTGTCTTTAGTTTCAAGGTTCAGCATTTTGTTTCATTTTAGGCCCAGTCACAAGTTTTTCTGTTCTTGGGCCCTCTCAGCATTTCTGCCTTTCCAACCCTCCATCCCATCCCTAGGGGTTTCAGAAACTCTTGCCTGCTTTTTTACCTGGATGGGGTGTGTAAGACTTTCTGAAACAAACTAGCCTATTCATGAAAATAGTGCCGATATCATTCATCATAAATATCTGAAAAGAGACTTCCTGACCACATAATTTCGCAAAATCCCTGGTTTCCTTTAACAGTGTTGCATGAAAGTTGAGGTTTAGGTAGAGGAAGGTGAGAATCTGCGTTGCTTCCAGTGGTACAAAGGTTCATCTGGGAAAGAGCCAGAAGACGTTGATCATCTCTTCTTAGAGATAAACAAAGTTGAAGATAAGATAGTGTTCCCTTGGGGAAAATGTTTGCAGTGGGTTTCCTTCCCAGAGCCTGCCTGACCTTTGTAGTCCATACTCAAGGCTGAGCCAGTGCTAGAAGACTTGGTTTCTGTGACTGTGAGATTTGTGCATTTAGCATGCACTGTTGTTAAGTGCTGCTGAGTTAGTTCCAACTCATCACGACCCTGTACAGAGTTTCCAAGGAGCAGCTGGCATAGGTTTGAGCCACCGACCTTGTAATTAGCAGTTTAGAGCTTATCCTACAGCACCATACCAGGACTCCAGGGGTAAAGCAGGCAGACTTATTTGTTTCAGTGGTTGGAACGTCTCAGGAGGGAGGTTCCACAAAAAGAGTAACTCTGACTTTCTTGATGACCCATCAAAGCTGGTGAATTTGAATCACCGAACTTGTGGTTCAAACTGACCTTGCAGTTGAGTGCTTATCCTACAGCACCATGCCAGCATTCCTGTCTTACCCTGTTGTTGTTGTCAAGTGCCGTCGAGTCGATTCCGACCCATAGCGACCCTGTATAGGGTTTCCAAGGAGTAGCTGGTGAGCTTAAACCGCCGACTTTGCAGTTCAAATGGCTTTGCAGTCAGGCGCATTAACCCACAGTGCCACACCAGGACTCCTGGGCAGGGTATAATCTCCTGGGAGAGGAAGCAGGGACTTATTCAATGAAGAAAAGTCAGTGACCATGTATAATGCTGTTGTTGTTGTTGTTAGGTGTCATCGAGTCGGTGATGACTCAGAGCGACCCTATGCACAGCAGAATGAAACACTGCCTGATCCTGGGCCAACCTCACAATTATTGCCATGTGTAAGCCCATTGATGCTGCCACTTTGTCAATCTGTCTCACTGGGGGTCTTCCTCTTTTTCTCTGACCCTCCACCTTACCAAACATGATGTCCTTCTCCAGCGACTGGTCCCTCCTGACAATATGTCCCAAGAATGAGAGACAAAGTTTGGCCATCCTGGCCTCCAAGGAGTGTTCTGGCTGTACTTCTTTCAACACAGATCTGTTTGTTCTTTTGGCAGCCCACGGTACTTTCAATATTCTCCTCCAACACCATAACTCAAAAGCATCAATTCTTCTACGGTCTTCCTTATTCACTGTCCAATTTTCGCACGCAAATGAGGTTATTGAAAATACCATGGCTTGAGTCAGGCGCACCTTAGTCCTCACACTGACATCTTTGCTTTTCAGCACTTTAAAAGGTCTTGTGCAGCAGATTTGCCTAATGCAATACATCGTTTTGAATGCTGTTGTTAGCTGTCCATAAGTCAGTTCCCCGACTCATGACCCCTTCATGCAGAATGGGATCAGAACATTGTAGTCCATAGGACTTGCAACAGTAGATAATCAGGCCTTTATTCCTAGTATGTCTTAGTCTGGTAGCTCTGCTAAAGCTTGTTCAACATCATAACACACACACATGCTTCACTGACAGACAGTTGCTGGCTCTACATGAGCTGCATTAGCTAGGAATCAAGGTTGGGCTTCCTGCACTGAAGACAAGACTTCTACTGCAGAACCATCAATGCCCTCCATGTACAACAGCAGGACCTAAACTTGAGATTCAAACAGTGCCTGTACTGGGCACAGCAGTGGGTAGATGAAGTACGGTGCTGTAGGATAAACACTGGACTGCTGGACTGCAGAGCAAATGCTTGGTAGTTCAAACTCACCAGCTGCTCCTTGAAAACCCTATAGAGCAGGGGTGGAAAATGTCAGCTCTTGGGCCTTATGTTGTTTTTAAGTGCTGTCGAGTTGATTCTGACCCATAGCGACCCTGTATAGGGTTTCTAAGGAGCAGCTGGTGAGCTTGAACCACGGACTTTGCAGTCCAAACAACTTTGCAGTCTGACACATTAGCCCACAGTGCCACACCAGGATGCCATTTTTCTGACCTTATGTTGTTATTGTTGTTATGTGCCATGGAGTCGGTTCCAACCCATAGCAACCCTGTATAGGGTTTCCAAGGAGCAGCTGGTGAGCTTGAACCACCGACTTTGCAGTCCAAACAACTTTGCAGTCTCACACAGTGCCACACCAGGACGCCAGTTTTCCAACCTTATAAAGCCCGCAAAATCATTCAGTCTGGCCCTGTCAAGGTAACTGCAGTTCCAGACATCACATTGTTGTTGTGTTGTCGAGTCAATTCCGACTCATAGCGACCCTGTACAGGGTTTCCAGGAGCAGCTGGTGAGCTTGTACCACCTACCTTGTGGTTCAAACTGTCTTAGCAGTCCAAGGCATTAACCTACAGTGCCATATCAGGACTTCAATCATCACACTAGGGGTGAGTTAATGAAATGTTTCAGCAAATATAGCAGGCTAATTTTAAATTGATAAATTTGTATGCCCTGTGAACAATGTTATCAATTTTGGCAGGAGAAATGTTGCCCATCCCTGCTACAGAGGGTCACTATGAATTGGAACTGATGCAACAGCGCTTGACAACAACAGCTACACATTTGCTACTTGCCCCTAGATTCTGTGCTAGGACCCTCCTTTGAGCTGCCCCAATTCCATGATCCTTCTGAGGCAGCCAGCCCATCACAAGTAAGGGGGAGAAGCAAAAGGCACTGAATGTTGCTAACACAACCTCAGAGCATCCATCTGTCTCAGGGAAGCATTTATCTACAGCATTTGCCTTTTGCCCTCATAGCAATCCTGTTGTTATTGTTGTTGAGTGTCATTGAGTCAGTTCTGACTCAGAGTGGCCCTGTATAGGGTTTCCAGGGAGCTATTGGTGAGTTTGAACCATCAACCTTGTGATTCAAACGGACCTTATCTTCCAAAGCTTGTAAAAGTCAGACTACAAGAATGGATCATCCAGCAGAGGCCAGGACCAGGAGCCTAGGTAGAGTAGAGATGTTATTTGTTCAGGTAGAAAAGGAGGCCAGATAATGTGGGAAAGCGTGTGCATATGGTGGTTTAGGTGAGGATAGAGAATCCAGAGTTGGCGATCTCCATAGGCAGGAAAGGCCATGCGGCAGTAGAGTTTGTAGCAGGATGGAGGAATCTCAGGATTCATGAGATCCTCAGTGTGTGTGTGTATGTGGGGGGGGTGGGGGGTGAGGCATGTAAGCTCTGCTATAGCACGTAGAACTTCACAACAGACAAAGTAGTGGGCTCCAGGTATTGTGTTATGGTATCCAGCCCAACTGTGCAGGTCCTCAGAACCACCACTAAACAGGGACAGACAACTGATACAAGGACATAATCTCCTCCAAATTCCATTGCAGCGGGTTGTATTCGGCTCAGGCTGAATGATACTAATGACCACAAGAGGGCAGTAGGATGCCACTGACACGCTGAGGCTGCCGATTACAGTGAGCTGAAGTGGTGAAATGTGTGGTGGCGTCACACATATACGCAGGAAACGGTCTAGACAAAATAATCCAGACTCTGAGACATTCAATAGTTTATGAAGGTAAGTAAAAAAGTACTGCTACAAAACTATAGAAACCTATTAAACAAAAATATCAACTTGTGAAGTTATTGTTTCTTCACATATCTAGGTCTACAGTACACTTCTGAAGGCGATTGTTTCCCTAAGCCTAACCAAGAATTCTGCGCTCTTCGATTAACACAAGGACAGTTTGGGCCTTCAGGAGAAAGTCAGACTGTGTTCCTTTTAAATGCTCTTTAAGTTTGGGGAACAAAAAGAAGTCTAAAGGGACATGATCAGGTCTTTAGGGTAGATAAGGGATGGTTTTCCACAGAAATTCTCACAAAATAGCCCTTGCTATTCTGGAAAAATGAGCAGGTGTATTGTTGTGAAGGGAAGAAAATTCATGATGCAACTTTTCTGACCTTTTTCTCACCCTGTGTCCTTTGAGAAAATCTTTTCAGATGATCTCTTTTAAGCTAATATCTCTGCCATGAATTTAACTGACCCAGTATATTCCCTTTATAACCAGTTTTCACTGGACCTTTTTTGTGACGGTACTCTAACATTACTTGAGAGAACTTGTCTGCAGCATCCATTGATGACAAATACATCTTGAAACATGTTTTGATTGGAATAAACTCATACATGTATAAACTGAAACCTTAGTAGTAATACTTTTTGATTTATTCTTGTATTTTTAACACACAGTCCATAATAGCAGGCCCACCACTGCTGGCTTTTGGAAACTTCTCCCCTAAATTATTTATGTTCTAATCAGCTCCCTTAAATCAGGATGTCAAATACCATTTCTCAGAAAAGAACTGAGTGAAATGAGTCAATCATAAAAGGACAAATACTGTATGAGACAAGTCAAGGAAACATTTTCATTCTAAAAGAAACATTCTTTGATGGCTACCAGAGGTTCGAGGGGACTCTCTCACTTACTGCCATCAAGTTGATTCGACTCATAGCAAACCTGTATAAGATTTCTGAGGCTGTACATTTTTATGGGAGCAGAAAGCCTCATCTTTCACTTGAGGAGTGACTGGTCGGCTTGAACTGCCAACCTTGTGGTGAGCAGCCCAGTAATTATCCTACTGTGCCACATTGGCTAGAGGGCAGACACATGTTAACCTGGATGAAGGGGAAAGCAATATATAAAAAGAGGGAGGTTGGCAAAAATGGTGGAAGCAGGGAAGACATGGGGAGTAAAGCACAAATTAAAGGCAATACAAGTAAATACTATTATGTTTTCTCACACATCCTTCATCTAGGTCTACATAGAATTCTATTAGTAGATGCAGAGATAGACATATAGGCTGAACCGTGTGGGAGGGAGAATGGTAATATGTCCACAAATATATTGAGGTTTGACAGAAGATACTGTATATGAATATTTAGCTTTGCTGTGAATATATCCATAAATATGGCAGAACATACAAAGGACAAGTTATGACAATGTCTTAGACATAACCAAATACCTTGTGGGAATGAGCGTTGGGCCTGGCAGCTCAGGACCATAGTCTCAGGGGACACCAATATCAATTGGCATAACACAGTCTGCAGAAACAATGTTTTACATCCTGCTTTGGTGAGTAGGGACTGGGATCTTAAAAGTCATGGACGGTCATCTAAGGTGTATCTTTTGGTCTCTCCCTGACCAAAGGAAAGAAGAGTGAAGAAAATTGAGATGAATGGACTGCAATGGACTAACGGAACACAAAAATATGTCTCAATGACTATGAGGCCAAAGGAAATAGACGGTGCCCAGCTACCACGACCAAATTACTCTGAAAGGGATCATATTAGAATGTCCTGAATAAAGTGGAAGGAAAATGTGGAACAAAACTCAAAATTACAGTCAGACTAAGTTTACTTGTCAGATAGAGACTGATAGAACCCCTAACACTATGGCTTTTAGTCCACCTTGTGGTCTGAAAATGAACTCACTCCCATGGCTTAATTTTCAGCCAAACAATAGACAGATTTATAAGGGGAACAAAAACAATAGTGAGATACATTATATTGTAGTTGTTAACAGACACTGAGTAGGCTCTGACTCATAGTGACCCTGTCTGTGGTTTCCATGGAGCAGTTGGTGGGTTTGAACTGCTGACTTTGTGATTCAAAGTCCAATGCTGATCTTATAGTGCCATACCAGGAGTCCTAGTGAGGTATGTTGTTGTTGTTGTTAGGTGCCATCGAGTCATTTCCGACTCATAATGACCCTACACACAACAGAACGAAACATTGCCTGGTTCTGGACCAACCCCACAATCATTATGCCTGAGCCCACTGCTTCCATCACTGTGCCAATCCATCTCGCTGGGGGTCTTCCTCTTTTTCTCTGACCCTCCACTTTACCAAACATGATATCC
>NW_006408542.1:5043418-5053076 GCF_000296735.1 Chrysochloris asiatica | reverse complement strand
TGACACATACGGGGTTGCCTTGAGTTAGAATGAACTCCTGGGCAACTGGATTGGTTTGGTTTTATACCTAAGAATAACACTGCTGGGCCTTAGAGTATGCACAATAAGGACTAAACATAAAAAATTCAACGACAACAACAAAATTGGCATTTAAATTTGATTGCATCAAAATTAGGAGGTTTTTAAACATAGTACAAAGGCAAGTCATATAGTGGGTTAAGATATTTGATCCCAAGGTCAGTAGTTCAAATCTACCAGTCACTCCGCAGGAGTAAGATGAGGCTTTTTGCTCTCAGAAAGATTTACAGCCTCAGGAAGCCCACACAGGGTCACTATGAGTCAGAACCTACTTGACATCAGCATACCACCACCACCACCATGAATCAATAAGAAAAAGGTAGGCAACATGGTAGAAAAATTAGAAAATGTCACATATACTTTACAAACAAGGAAATCCAGAAAGCCACTCTAAAAATGTTCAAAGATACTCAACCACATTAATTTTCAGGGAAATGCAAGTTAAAACCACAGGAAGATAGCATCACACAGGTTCCAGATTGGACAAAATGTAAGAATCTGCCAATAACAAGTGTTGTTCAGGTTCTGGAACAAGACATGCTGTCATTCATTTATATAGTAAAGTAGTATAATCACTTTGTGAAACACTTTGGTATTATTTCACTAACTATCATGAATCTAGGAAAGCTGGAAGTCATTAAAAATGAAATGGAATGCATAAAGATCCATATCCTAGGCATTAACGAGCTTAAATGGACTAGTATTGGCCACTTTGAATTGGACAGTCATATAGTTGCCTGGAAGGACAAATTCAAGAGGAATGGCTATGCAACATTGTCAAAAAGAACATTTTAAAATTTATCTTGAAGTACAACACTGTCTGTGATAGAATAATATCCAAAAATCTACAAGTCATACTAGTTAATACCACTATTATTCAGATGTACGCACCAACCACAAAGCTAGTGATGAAGAAATTGAAGCATTCTACCAACTTCTTCAGTGTGAAATTGATCAAACATGCAGTCAAGATGCATTGATAATTGCTAGTGATTGGAATATTGAAGTTGGAAACCAAGAAGAAGGATAAACAGTTGGAAAATACGGCCTTGGTGATAGAAATGATGGTAGAGAGTGCATGACAGAGTTTTGCAAAGCCAACTAATTATTCATTAAAAATGCCATTTTGAAACAACATAAAAGGTGACTAAACACAGACCTTGCCACATGGAAAACCCCAGAGTCAAATTGCCTACATCTATGAGAAGAGATGGTCGAAAAGCTCCATATCATCAATCAAAACAAGGCCAGAGGCACATTGTAGAACAGATCATCACTTACTCATATGCAAGCTCGATTGAAGATAAAGAAAATTAAAACAAGTCCACAGAGTCAAAATATGACCTTGAATATAACCCATCTGAATTTAGAGACCCTCTGAAGGCCAGATTTGATGCGTTAGACACTAATGACTAGAGACTAGAAGACTTGCGGGATGACATCAAGAGCATCACACAGGAAAAAAAGTAAAGGTCTTTAAAAAGGCAAGTAAGAAAGAAAAAAAAAAAAAACAATGGATGTGAAAAGAGACTCGAAAACTTGCTTTTGTGCATAGAGAAGTCACAGTGAATGGAAAAAATAAGGGAGTAAAAGAACTGAACAGAAAGTTTCAAAGGACAACTCGAAAAAAGTCAAGTCTTATAATGAAGTATGCAAAGACCTGGTGTTAGAAAACCATGAGTCAGCATTGACTTGAAGACACCTAACATCAGCAAGTGCTACTCCTGGTTCTTATAGTTTAGGAAGTTTAAAGACAATAAATATACTTCCAGTATTTTCTCTTTCTCTGAATAATCTGCATTCTTGCCATGATTTTTAGCCAATGCATACAGCAGTAGTTTTTATATTGAAATTAGAAAATCGGTACTATGATAAATATTACTGAAGGCTTTCAAAAGACCCTTTTTGACAAAGGAGTTCTATAACTCGGTAGTAATGGTCAAAGTTGCATAGTTGTTTAGTTACAATAACTTGAGCTCTAAGTCCTTTCTTTCCTCTAGTTCAATTTATCACACGAGTGTTTCCTTTGCCTCTGGCAATGCCTTTGAGTGTGTGATGCTTCAGACATGGTCAGGGTCAACTTAATCAGTCTGAGTAAACAGCGTAGTCCTCATGAAAAAAGTTACACAGAGCTATGGGTTTTCCAAGAGTGCTCTATTCACCTCTCCAAGGCTGCAGCCTCCACGTCTATGCCTTTGATTGTGTCCTTACTTCCTTCCCCAGGCTTTGCTTGGGCAACTTTCCCATGGAGACAGATGTAGACAGACTGATAATTCAGGTCAGCAAACTGTCATCTCCCTCGTCCAACCCAAGCCTTCTATATTCTTTTTGCAGACTAGAATATTGCATTGACAGATTAATTGACAGGGGCTTGACCAGGCTGGGGATAGCAGTGATTTATTGGGGCTGGGGCAAGACCTGAAAGGCCTATGCTAAGTCAAACAGCAACCTTTAGTTGCTAGATCAAGGGGAAGTACAAGAGAATTGGGAGGACAGGTAGAGGTTGTGGTGAAGGTAAAGGCTGGAAGGGAACTGGGCCAGCAGCTATTTAATATATTGAAAACATTTCAATATATTAATAACTGACATACTCTTAGGAGTCCCTGGGGGGCACAAATAGTTAAGTGCGTGGTTCATATATATACAGAAGTGTCTGAATAAAAGGTCTGATGATCTGTTTCCAAAACATCACTGCCTTGAAAACCTGATGGAGTACAATGCTATTCTGCATACATGGGTTTGCCATCAGTTTGGATCAACTCTTTGGCAGCTGTTTTTTTTTTTTTTTTAAATGATGTCATCAGAAAGTGGTACTTGAATTATGTTCTTTGCTGCAGATTTATCCGACATTTCCAAGCAAAGATTTTAAAGAGAATTTTCACTTCTTTCTTAGCAGCAAAATAGTTTTTTACTTAGAAAAACATGAAGTGCTGATTTATAAGAAACACACAAAGCACTAATGCTTAAGTAAGAAATACTGAACATTTGCTTCTGTTAGCTCTTTCACTAGATACGTTTTCAATTTAAAAAAAATTTTAAACTTATATTCTTTCTAATATATAAATATCCCTTATGTTTGGATGGTTTTATTGCTTCATTAGTCAGTACTTCTGTACCTGTGGTTTTGGCACACCTTCATCATGGATACCAAATCTAAAGGGATTATGTTGTTGTTGGTAAGTTCTATTGAGTTGGTTCCAACTCTTAGTGACCCTGTATATGGTTTCCAAGGAGCACCTGGTGAATTTGAACCATCGACCTTGTGGTTCAAACCGACTTTGCAGTCCAGTACATTAACCTGCAGCACCACATATATTAAAACGATACAAGCTCCTTTGATCTTCATTTCTTCAGAATCACTTCCATCTTCATCATCTGGTTTATCATTACTGTCGTATCCAATAAAATGTGCCCTTTCTTGGCCAAAAAAAGGCATATGTTATCTATGTATAGAAAAGAGCTAATGGCTGAGACTTTATGTATTGTTTGATTCTAGGAAATTTCCCTTTCCTCTGTTTTCTTAATTTTCTAAAAATGAACATGTATGTCTCTTTTAAAACTTTTTATTGTGAATTGAGTGAAGGTTTACAGAGCAGATCATGAGTTTTACATTAGACAAATCACACATTTTGTTTCATCTCGATTGCAATCCCTTCAATCTAACATCACTTATCCCACATCCTCCTTGTGTTTCTTGTTCCCATTCTTTCTTCTTTCCCATCTGTCTGGATTTTGTCCTTAGGTAAATATTGTCCATTTGATCTCAAATGGCTGACCATTCTATGCTGTGTGTACCTCACTAGTGTTGTTCTCTCCGCTATGTGAGCATGTATGTCTTACCAAAAAACAACAAAAAAATTAAGTCCAAGGATGTTTCTATCATTGTATATCAATTAATATTAAAAGTAAATAATAAAAATTTAACTTCCCCAATTCAGTTAGTGGAGGCAGTAGGGATTGAGAGGCAGAATTCTCACCATCCACGCAAGAGACCCAGGTTTGATTCCTAAGCAATGCACCTCATGGACAGTCACTACCTTTCTGTCAGTGGAGGCTTGCATATTGCTATGTGCTGAACAGGTTTCAGAGGAACTTCCAGACTAAAATGAACTAGGAAGAAAGGCCTGTGTTATTTACTCCTGAAAACCAGTCAATGATAACCTTCCCGACCATGACGGTCTGATCAGCAATGATGTCTATGCACAGACCCAGACAGCTTTCTTTCCCAATGTAGGGGTTGCCATGGGAAGGAGGTGGCTTTGTAGGATAAGCACTGTACTGTGAACCACAAGGTCAGTGGTTCAAACCTACCAGGGAGTAAATGAGGCTTTCTGCTCCCACAAAGAACTGCCACCTTGGAAACCTTATTCAGGCTTGCTATGAGTTGGAACCGACTCAACAGCAGTTAATAACAACATTAATATGGGATTGCAGGAGTAAGAGTCCTGGTGTGGTGTTATAAGATAAGCGTTGGACTGCTACCCACAAAGTCAGTGCTTCAAACCCACCAACTGCTCCTTTGAAACCCTATATAGGGTCGATAGGAATTGGAGTAAAATTGACAACACTTAACAACAGCAGCAATGAGTCAGGGCAGCTAACAACAATAGCAATTTGGTTAATAACATTAAGTTATACATTTGAAAGGCATCCTGGTGTGGCGCTGTGGGTTAATGTAGCCAGACGGCAAAGCAGTTTGAACTGCAAGGTCGGTGGGTCAAGCTCACCAGCTGCTCCTTGGAAACCCTATATAAGGTCTCTATGGGTTGGAACCAACTCGACGGCACTTAACAACAACAATACGTTTGAAAAATGAGCTTGATTAAAAAGACACAACATCTTTGAAAACAACAAGTTCAAATACTCAAAGGCTTATATTTTCTCAAAACTTTATATGTTCTTGGCTTGTCATTGACCATGGTTGTCACATGGGCTTCCTGCCCTTGCCTAGAGCACAGCTATGACTGTTGCTTTCAGCCTGGCCAATGAGATGATTCCACAGACTCATGCTTAGATGTTTTGACAATGTCATTGACACAAAAGTTTCTAAACCATCACTCTCTATTTCAGTACTTAGCTCATCAAACAGTTGACGGAGGGACAGAGTTCTACATACTTTCAAAAGCACTGCTCTATAGTGTTTCTGATTCCCTCATTCTGGGAAAAGCATACCACACTGCTCAGTGCTCTTTTACCTGCCTGGATATTCCTGAAAGGCACTGCACTCCCTCCCTCTCTCCCTCACATCAAAGGATGGACGAGGGAGGGTTTGAAGAAGAAGCTTGTGTGATCTACTGATCAGTTTCTTTGTTCTTTCTCTACACTGGAGGATCACTGGAGGATCAACACTGAATTGTTAACCTCAAAGACGGTGGTTTAAACCCACTAGCCGCTCCTTGGAAACAGGGTCGCTATGAGTCAAAATGGACTCCACGACACTTAAATGCAACAAAGAGAATGATTTTTCTCTCCTCTCTTGTTAATTTCATAAATGGACTTTTAAGGAGCCCTGGTGGTGTAGTGGTTAAGTGCTCTGTTGCCAGCTAAAAGGTCAGTGATTCGAACCCACCAGAGACTCTGTAATAGAATAGACCAGGCAATTTGTTCTGATAAAAATAGAATAGAAACCCCTATAAGGATAGTTCTACCTTGTCCTTCAGGGTCATGTGAGTCACAATGAACTTGACAGCACAACAAAACAACATAAGGACTTATGAGGAGAACTGGCGGCACCCTAACTTAGGTGTTGGGTTGCTGACCCTAAGCCACTCCCTGGAAGAAAGACGAGGCTGTTTGCTCTCATAAAGATTCACAGTCTCAGAAGCCCTGTATAGGGTCACCATGAGGAGAGTCAGACTGATGGCAGTGGGTATGTTTTCCTAGTTGATGATCCTGTCTGCCTTTCATATACTGAAGGAGATAAAAAGCTATTTAAAAAAAAAAAAAAAAAAATTCCCTTTGCTTCCAAACCGTTGAAAAAATCTAGTAAGGCGTTTACTACCCCTATTTGAGACCTACACCTATGGATGAGTAGCTCAAAAGAGGGAACAAATCTTTACAGCAAGGATCATTCCCACCCCCTCCATACAAAGGGTAGACAGGGATGAGCAACTTGGACATTGGCTACCCAAAATAAGGGGGTCTACAAAGGCAAGAAGTGACTGGCTTACAAGCTTTCAAGATGCAGCCTAGATCCAGAGGGTGTGGAGGAAGGTAGACTCTCCACTGAGTAGTATCCCGTCTGTCTGGGTGGAGCTGATGAAAAGAGATGGAAATAGAACTCATTTGCTACAATAGTGAAGAATTACTATCAGGATTGACTGTGAGGGTTGGAAATGTAAAGGTAGACATTTTGTAGCAAAAGGAGGGGAGTGGTTGACTTTGCAGTACAGGAGCGGAGGTCCCTGGGATCATCAAAGAAGAATAGCTGAGTGTGGGACCTTACCCAGAGAAACAGTGACACCGGAGATGAAGGCAGAGACAATGACATGGAGAGATGGAGCGGCTGGGAACTCAAGACCCAGAGAGGGAGAGGGGCTATATGCTGATGACCAGTGTGTATGGGGGCGGGTGGGGCAGTGCAGGCTTGCAGGGTATACACTTTGGTTGGTTGATGATGCATGGAAGGCATTGTAACCATGTCAATGAAACGATATATAATAGGATGAACGTAAAACTAATGTTCTCCCATGTAAGCTATCATATAATTCACAATAAAACGTTAAAAAATAAATAAACCCACCCTATTTGAATAACTAAAATCATTATACAAAATATTTTATTATTTTTTTTTCTTACTTTGGGTTTTTGTTGTAACAACATTAACCCTAGAGTCAGAGAATGACTATACCCCAGCAATTTAAAGAGAAAAACACACCGACATTTCTTCAGACTTTTCTCTTCACAGAGCTGTAACAAATAGTTTCTACAGGAGATTTTGTGCATCTTCGACAAATCATGGTTTGCCTGTTTTAATAGCACCAGCCCTATGGTGCTGCCCCTGAAGCTCTCCAGGACTCTGTCTGAGCTCTTTGTCATGATCCCTCATTAATGTTCCCAGCTACAGTAGCTCTGGGCATGCTCCTTAATCTCTTCCTGCCCATTCCATAGGGGATGCTCTTACTCACCACAGAAAGACTCCAGTTCATGAATGGTCTATGTTTTGAAAGCTTTTAAGTGTAGCACTGGAAACCCAGAGCTCATTTTTCTACAGAGAGAAAGTTATAAATGTTTTCTGGGTCTCCAGGTCAACCCACAATGGCCCATTCAAACCCCTATATAGGTAATGAATTTTCCCTTTGCTCCTTTTATATATATTACAGATTTATTGAATGTCAGAGCTGAAAGTGATTCTAGAACATTGTGCTGCATGTGTGTTACAAGGGTAACAGAATTTTATTCCACTCTATTCTATTGAAAATACCCCATATTCTACCTACATGGGCTGCTAAGCAGGGTCGTGTACTCTAGCAAGGAAAATGAATCACCCTTTACAACATTGCATAGCAAATAAAATAAAAAATTAAAGGCATAAAAGAGGAGTACTTTCACTACCGAGAACTTCATCTTACACAATTTTTCTTCCTGTCCTTTGAGGCACACTTCAAGCTCAGGTCTTTGTCAACGATATGCCACGTCTAAGTCTGTTGTTCTTCTTAGGGGATGCTGAGTCAGTTCCAACTCATAGTGACCCCATGTGCAACAGAATGAAACATTGCCTGGTCCTACATCATCTTCACAATTGTTCATGTTGGAACCCATTGTTGCAGGCAATGTGTTAATCCATCTCCTTCAGGGTCTTCCTCGTTTCACTGACCCTCAACTTTATCAAGCATGATAGCCTTCTCCAGGAACTGGTCTCTCCTGATAATGTTTCCAAAGTAGGAGAGACTCAACCTCTCCATTCTCAATTCGAAGGAGCATTCTGACTAAACTTCTTCCAAGAATGATTTGTTTGTTTTTCTGTTAGTTCATGATAATTTCAATATTACTCACCAACACTATAATTCAAATGCATCAAATCATTGGCCTTCCTTATTCATTGTCCAGCTTTCACATACATATGAGGTGAACGAAAATACTTTGACTTGGGTCAGGAACCTCTTCATCCTCAGACTCATCTATGTTCTTTAACACTTCAAAGAGGTCATTTGCATTAGATTTGCCTTTTGATTACATTGTTTATTTTTGATTTCTTGACTGCTGCTTCCATGAGTGTTGATTGTAGATCCAAGTGAAATGAAGTCCTTGACAACTTTAATCTTTTCTCTGTTTATCATTATTTTGTTGTTTATATGTCCAATTGTGAAGATTTTTGTTTTCTTTACATTGAGTTGTAATCCATACTGAAAGCTGTAATCTTTGATCATTATCAGCAAGTGTTTCAACTGCAGTAAGCAAGGCTGTATCATCTGCATGTTGCACACTGTTAGTCTTCGTCCAATCCTAATTCTTTTTCATATGTCTAGCATCTCAAATTATTTACTAAGCATTCAGATTGAATAAGTATGGTGAAAGATGATACCCTGATGCATACCTTTCCTGATTTTAAACCATTCACTGGAATGCTAACCACGAAGTTGGTGGTTCAAACCCACAAGTCACTCCTCAGAAACCTTGTTGTTGTTGTTAAGTTTTGTGGAGTTGGTTCCGACTCATAGCGACCCTGTACAGGGTTTCCAAGGCTGTAAATCTTTACGGGTGCAGAAAGCCTTGTCTTTCTCCCATAGAACAGCTGGTAGTTTAGAACTGTTGACCGTGAGATTAGCAGCCCAATTCGTAACCACTATGCTACCAGAGTTCCTTTATACAGGGTCAATGGCACTGAACAACAATAATATCTCCTTGTTCTATTCTAACAATTGACTCTTGGCCTATGTATAGGTTCTTCATGCACATAGTTAAGTGCTCTGGAATTCTCATTCTTCCCAATATTATCCATAGTTTGCTATGATTCACTCTGTCAAATGCCTTTGCACAGTTAACAAAACACAAATAAATATACTTCTGATATTCTCTGCTTTTAGTCAAGATCCAGATGTCACCAGAAATGGTGTCCCTTGTTCCATGTCCTCTTCTGTATCCAGTTTGAACTTCTGGCAGCTCCCGGCCAATGTATTGCTGCAATTGTTTTGAGTTGTCCGCAAATTTTTATTTGCGTTAATACTAATGATATTATTTGAGAATTTCTGAATTCTATTGGATCACCTTTTTTTGAATGGACACAGATATGAACCTCTTTCAATTATTTAGCTTTCTTCCAAATTTCTTGGCAAAGACAAGCGGATTCTTCCAGCACTGCATCAACTTGTAGAAATATTTCAAGCCGCATTCAGTACCCCCTGGTGCATTGTTTTCCACCAATGCCTTCAGCACACCTTCGTCTTCTTTCAGTACCATGGGTTCTAGATCATATGCTACCTCTTGAAACAGTTAATCATCGATTAAGGTTTTTTTGTTTTTTGTTTTTTTTGGTACAGTGACTGTATCATTCCTTCCATCTTCTTTGGATGCTTCCTTCATCATTCAATATTTTACCCATGTTCCAAGTTGAGACTTGGTTTCCTTTCTTCAGTTCTTT
>NW_006408542.1:5041979-5042933 GCF_000296735.1 Chrysochloris asiatica | reverse complement strand
TACTTACCTTCAATTAGTATAATCATGAAACCCATTAACAAGAAAATCAAAGGACTCATGTTCAGAAATAGAAGTGGAAGGGAGCACCTCTTGGTGTTTATTGAACCTCAGGGTTTATACTTCTTATGCTCTCTTTCTGAAAATTTCCTCAGGACTCACTCTCTTCAACTTCATCAGCTCTTGAGTCATATGACACTTTTCAGTGAGGGCCTTAAAAATTGTTCTACCTAAACCAGAGCCTCTTCATCCACTGTCATCCAGTTAATTCTGGCTCATAGTGACTATGGGACAGAGTAGAACTGCTCTTTAGCATTTCTAAGACTTGTAAATCTTTATGGACACAGGCAGCCTCATCTTTCTCCTGAAGAGAAGTGCATGGATTTGAACTACTGATTTTTTGGCTAGTAACCCGATGCTTAACCCACTATGACATCAGGACTCCATTAGAGTCTCCTGGTACTCCCCAAATCCTCCTTCTGCTTTACTTTTCTCAATATTATTATTGGGTGGTGTTGAATGGATTGTAACTCAGAGCACCTCCAGAGTTTTCTAAGCTATAATCTTTACTATAACACATTTCTAAGTCTTTCTCTTTAAGACTTGCTGGATGAATTCAAGCCACCAGTCTTTTGGTTAACAACCCAGTGCTTAGCCATTGCACCACCAGGGCTCCTTAGAACTTTCATTTGCTTGTAGATTGGACTCCCTCCCCTCCTTCATGAAAGCAACATGAGGGTAAGATTCTGTCTCTTGTTACTGCCATACCATCAGTGCGCTGTAGAATAAAGGACTGGGCCACAAGATCAGTTTGACCCACAAGGTCAGTGGTTCAAACTCACTAGCTACCCCTTGGAAGCCTTCTACACAGATTCTATGAGTCAGAATGGACTGGACAGCACCTAACAATAACAGCAGCAGTGCTAGAAGACGGAATATCAGGTCCAGAATAAGAGC
>NW_006408542.1:5029452-5031028 GCF_000296735.1 Chrysochloris asiatica | reverse complement strand
ATAGTGACCCTATGTACAACAGAATGAAACATTGCCTGGTCTTGGGCAAACCTCACAATTGTTGCCATGCTTGAGCCCATTGACGCTGCCACTTTACCAATCCATCTCGCTGGAGGTCTTCCTCTTTTTCTCTGACTCTCCACGTTAGAACCTCAGTAAACTTGTCTGGTATTCTTTAGAGAAGAAATTCGAACTAAAAGAAATTATCTTTGGATTAAGCTTACTGAAAAAAGGAAAAGATGGCATTCTAAAGTAATTTTCCTGTAGGAAAGGAATTCAGACAAGTTTTAATCAAGCTGACTCAATTCAAATCAATAATTCTCAAATGAATAATCAGTTGTGCTTGAATGGAACATACTTAAAATTCCTTCTTTTAAGGCCTTGATAAAGACCTTGTATCTGCAGTCATCCATTCAGCAAGCATGACTCTACCCTTGAGGAATTCAAATGCAAACCGAAAGACAGCCTTGTAAAAATATCTCACCATATTATCATACACTATTGATAATATGGTAAGATAATAATAGAGATAATAATAAAGTTGTAGAGAGTATTATGAAGATGTATAAAACTCTATGTTTATCATTCTTTTCATCCTTAGCTATAATCAAGGTTTCATATCAAATTCTTTAAGAATCTTTCTGAAACTAATTCCCTAAATATATATGTATAACACAGTTAGGCAAATTTGGCCCATCTATATGTTTTGAAGCCTCCAAAGATGGGAATCATATATATGCATTAAAAGTGGAGCTATGGTGATGATTACAAAGCTAACATCAAAAGAAATACATTAGGGAGGTAGAGATGAGGACATGGAGAGATAGAGCTGCTGTGGACTCTAGCTAGACTCATGGAAAGAGAAAGACTGTTTGCTGGCTGCCAGGAGGCAGACTTGTAGAATGTACCTTTTGATTGTACATCCCCCACAAAAAAACAAACAGAGGGAATAGAAGCAACTACTGTTGAATGATTATGCATGCAGGAGATTGTAATCATTGCAAGGAAACAATGAGTGTAAAACCGATGTTTTTCCATGTAAATTGTCACTCAATTCACAATAAAAACTTAAAACAAAAGAAAGAAAGAAATACATTATAAGGGAATTCAGAGCATGTTGCAATGTTTAAAAATATTGTAGCAATGATAAAGACTTTGGAACCAGAAGAAAAATTGAACTCAAACCTGGCCTCCCTTAGCTATGTAAACCTGCCTCCTTTGGGCATGGTACCTCCTATTGCAGAGTATCTCCATTTAACAGCATTGTGGTGAAGAAAATCCCTAGCACAGTTGACCCTTAGCATGTGCCATATTTATCATATATCCTATACCAATAATTACCTTGTTCTTCAGCAATGTGATAAATTCGACATATATTATTTAATCCATAAAATAACTTTATCAGTATATTATTCATATTTCACAGATAAGGTTAAGAAAAGTCACAAGACTGTTAAATAATTTAGCTAAAACTCTATTTTTATCCTTTTTCAAAGTTAGGGCTGTTAAGCATTACATTATGCATATTTTATTTTGAAGACTAAGTTATGCCTGATCCAAACCATGGTATTTTCAA
>NW_006408542.1:5025511-5028682 GCF_000296735.1 Chrysochloris asiatica | reverse complement strand
CACCACCAACGGTCACCTAGTTTGCCTTTTGCTGCTTTCAGTTATGTTTGATAGTGTAATTGTACCCAGAACCCCTAAGATGGTCCCTATTTTTTTTTACTGATTATTCTTATAGTTCTAAGATTTATACTTAGGTCTTTTATACATCTTGACTTTATCTTTGTATATGGTATGACCTTGTTTCATTTTTCTGCAAATGGTTATCTAGTTTTGCCTACATCATTTGTTGAAGAGACTATCTTTCCCCCATTTAATACAATTCAGCCCTTTTTCAAAGATCAGCTGATCGTAGGTGGATAGATTTACTACTGAGTTCTCAATTCTGTTCCATTGATCTTTGATTATACCAATACCAGACTGTTTTGACTACTGTGGCTGTGTAGTAGGTTTTAAGATTGGGAAATGAGAGGTCTTCAACTTTGTTCTTCTTCTTTAGTACTGCTTTGCTTATGCAGGGTTTTCCTTTCTATATAAAGTTGTGATTAGTAGTTCCATCTCTTTAAAAAATGATGTTAGAATCTGAACCGGGATTGTACTATATCTGTAGCTTAACACTTTCAAAACGTTAAGTCTTCTTATCCACAAACATAGTATATTCTTCCATTTATGTAGATCTTTTTTTGGCTTGTAGTAGTGTTTTGTAGTTTTCTTTGTAAAGTTCTTTTGTTTCTCTGGCTTGATTCATTCCTAAGTATTTCATCTTTTTTGGTGGTTACTGTAAATGGTATTCCTTTGCTATTTTACTTTTCAGAACTCTCTTTATTAAGTAAAGGAATCTGGCTGTTTTTTGTATGTTGATCTTGTACTCTGCCATTTTGCTGAATCTTTCAGTGAGCTCCAATAATCTTCTCTCTGAGTCTTTCTGATTTTCTTTGTATAGGATCATATCATATGCAAATCGAGAGAATTTTATTTCTTCTTTGCCAATCTGAATGATTTTAATTTCTATTTCTTGTCTTATCGATTTGGCTAAGATTTCTAGCACAATATTGAATAGGAGTGGTGACAAAGGGCATCCTTGTCTGGTTCCTGTTTACAAGAGGAATGTTTTCAGTTTCTCTCCATTGAGAGTAATGTTGGGTGTAAGTTTTGTACGTTATTAGTATGTGCCATTGAGTCAGTTCTGACTCTTAACAACTCTTTATAGGGCTTCCGAGGAGAAGCTGGTGGGTTTGAACTACCAACTTGTGGCTCGCAGTCCAGTGCTTATCCTGCAGTGCCACACCATAAGTCCAGGTTTTGTATATATGTCCTTAATTATGTTGAGATATTTTCCTTCTATTCCTATTTTGTTGAGTGTTTTCATTAGGAATGGGTGTTGCATTTTGTCAAATGCCTTTTCTGTGTCAATCAATGTGATCATGTGGTTCTTTTCATTTGCTTTATTTATATGGTTGATTATGTTTTCATAATGTTGAACTGTCCTTGCATACCTGATATGAATCCCACTTGGCCATGATTTATTACTTTTTGATACTTTGTTGGATTCTGTTGGCTAAGATTCTGTTGAGAATTTTTGCATGTATGTTCATAAGGGGTATTGGTCTATAATTTTATTTTTTGGTGATGTCTTTAACTGGTATTGGTAGGAGAGTTTTGCTCATTTCATAATATGATTCAGAAGTTTTCCATTCTTTTCTATCTTATGGAATAGTTTGAGTAGAATTGGTGTTAGTTCTTCTCTGCATATTTGGCAGAATTCACCAGTAAAACCGTCTGGACCTGTATTTTTTTTGTTGGAAGTTTTTTAATGACCTCATCAATTTCTTCTTTTATTATAGGTCTGTTCAAGTTTTCTACTTCAGTCTAAGTTAGTTTTGGTATGTAGAGTGTGTCTAGAAATTTGTCAATTTCTTCAAGATTTTCAAATTTGTTGGAGTACAATTCTTCATAGTATTCTGTTGTTATCCTCTATACTTCCTTGATATGAAGAATCTTGCATTCCAATTATAATTTTTGAGCAACTTCTTTCTAGAACAAAAGTCCAGTCCAACAAATTGTAGCAACTGACACTTGATCAGAGTATCAATTATCATCTGGTCTGATTCTGGTCAGCTCAACCTTAGCCACCCAAGCTAGTTAAAATGGGTACCAGCTGTAAGTTTGGGAGTTCAGAGACACCTTTCTGCAAGTCAAACCAGCTGCCCCTTCACTCTTAACCCTAGCCCTTGTGGGCTAGGTCAGTGCCCGTGAGCTCAGGAGGTCACACAACTCTCTAAACTTCACACCAGTCAGCATGCCCATTCCTTCTCTCATCTCAAGGTCAACAGGTACCAATAGAACTGTCTAAACACAGCCCATTTCCCCCAATTCCACGCACATGTAGATTCAGGTGGTCACCAACAAGCATACTACTTGCCAATTTCCCTTAAATTTTCAGTCCTAGAAAGGAGTATTTTCTGATGCCTTGATTCCTCTGAAACTCCAACAGCTAAAATGTCCACTTTTTTTTTTTTTCTGCTTGACACTCCTGTTCTTCCAACAGTTCTGAGTAGATTTGCATGTTTTTTCAAATGCAAATGTATCAACTCTGAAGGTTCTGGAAGGGGCTCAGGATTCCACCTAAAGCCCCATACTCTGCAAAGCATTAAAGCCAAAAGCCTATTTTTTCTGGCAAATTCTAACTCCCCTTTTATCAAGTGGGCTTACAAGCTCTGTGTAATTATAATTCCCGATATTCCTATCACATATGTATGCCTCTTTTACAGTTATAGGCCTAGAAAACAATATCCACAAGGCAGCCAAAAACATAAACCTTTTAAAATACTAAAGTTCAATCTGGTCTTCCCCCGTTGAATAACCCCATTCTTATGCATATGGCTTTGAACCTCTGGCAGTGTGGATTTCAGTAGGTCCAGGCCCAGTATTAGCCTTCCTTTTTAACCAGGATGTCTTAGGCTCCAGGTAACTCCAGAAGCTGCTGCTCTTCGCTCTGATGAAATATTTTGTCCCATGCCCCTTCGTTCTTTCTCCTGCAAAACCTCAGCATTTCATAGGTCTGGAGCCATTGTAATGAATCCTGTTTACAGCGCCAACTACTTTAACCAAGTGGGGACCATGTCTAACTTCCTTTTGACTCCACAAAAGGGAAAGGGGACCAAATTCAAATGAAGTGGAGGTCAAACATACCTCCACCCTGTATCAGTGACTCTGAAATTAGTCAGATTTGAG
>NW_006408542.1:5017683-5023612 GCF_000296735.1 Chrysochloris asiatica | reverse complement strand
TGGATTAAATGAAGAAAAATCTGGCATCAGGATTGAAGAAAGATTTATTAATGACCTGTTACATGTAGTTGATGATGAAAGCAAAGAGGACTTAAAATATTTACTGAGGAAGGTCAAAGACCACAGCCTTCAGTAGGAGTTACAGCTCAATGTAGAGAAAACAAAAATCCTCACCACTGGATCAATAAATAATATCCATAATAAATGGAGAAAACAATGAAGCTGTCAAAGACTTCATTTTGCTTGGATCAACCATCAGCAGTCATGGAAGCAGCGGTCAAGAAATCAAGTGACTTGTTGCATTAGGCAATTCTGCTGCACATGACCCTTTAAAGTGATGATGAACAAAGATGTCACTTTCAGGACTAAGGTGCTGCTGACCCAAGCCATGGTACTTTAAATAACCTCATATGCATGTGAAAGTTGGAAAGTGAATAAGAAAGACTATAGGAGAATTGATGCATTTGAGTACTGTGTTAGAGGAGAATATTGCAAGTACTATGAACTACCAAAAGAACAAAGAGATCTGTGTTGGAAGAAGTACAGTCAGAGTGTTCTTTGGAAGCCAGAATGGTCAGACTTTGTCTCTCATACTTTAGACATATTGTTAGGAGGGACCAGTCACTGAAGAAGATCATGCTTGGTAAAGTGGAGGGTCTGAGAATAAGATGAAGACTCTCAATGAGATGGATTGGAACAGTGGTGGCAATGATGGGCTCAGGTGCAGCAATGATAGTGAGGTTGGCCCAGGACCAGGCAGTGTTTCGTTCTGTTGTGTATAGGGTCACTGTGAGTCAGTACCGACTTGATGACATGTAAAAACAACAACAAAGTATTAATCCTCTATATTTGTTTTCAAATTTTGTATAGTTTCTAATTTTTCATGTATTTTGTTGACTTGTTCTTATAGTGTTGTCCTGAATTCTTCTAAAGCTTTTTCTTCAGCTTTTTCAATTTTTCTCTCAATCTGTTGCAGGTACTAAAATATCATTCTTTTGGTTTCTTTATCAGGCAGTTTCAATACCTTTTCTTCTTCAGAAACATTTCTGACTCTGTATCTTGGCCATCTGTTTGATCCATTCTGCCTCATTTATTCACGTGAATTGAAATTTTCTGTTGTCTTCAAGACATTTCGGTATCTTTTTATTTAATAGATGATTGTATGTTGCTGTGTTCTTAGTCACCTGCCTTATGGTGGGTATTATTGGAGGATGGAAGTGTGTTTATAATTCATTTTTCATTGTTCATGCAGCTCAGTTTGGTGTTGGCTGTTTCTTGTTGGGTAGGACAAGAAGAAATACACACATACAAAGAAAAATAAGCAAACAAAAAAATAAGAGGAAAAAAAAGATAAAGGAGAAAAAAGAGAGAGCCATCAAAAAAAAAAAAGACTATAACTAAAAAGGGAAAGCAAAATAAAATAGCAGGAAAGAAAAGTAAGAGGGAAAATGAAAAGAAAGAAAAATGCAATAAACAAAGCCAGGGAGAGAGACAAAAAGAAAAAGAGATGAGATATTAAAGAAAAATAAAGAGGAAAAAGTAAGAAGAAATAGAGAGGTAAAAAGAGAAACAGAGAAAAGAGGATAAAGGGAAAGCAGGGAAAGAAATGTAAAATGGAAAGGGAAACAGAAGAAATAGAAAAAAGAAAGAAATAGGGCAGGGGACTGACCCAAGAGGAGTAAACCGTGAGGGCTCCTGCCAACCAAGAAGCTCATGAGGTGGGAGGGAGAAAAATGAGAGAGTGACATGCCTGACCCTATATGAAGTTCCTGTGGTACTAGGAGTTGTCTATGGTCATTGCACCCAATTCACATGTAGTTTGTGCAGTCCCTAATGGTAGCTGAGGTCAGGGTCTTTGTTCCCCAAAGGAAGTTTTCAGGTTCAAAGGGCAGCTGGGACAAGGTGGCTGCTGATGAGAGTTCCTGTTAGTGTAGGCACCAGCTCTGCATGTTCTGCTGATAGAAGAGCAGAGATCACCTCCCTCCAGGAATGGGATGGTGCACCTGTGTACATACAATGGGATGACTCCCACACATTTGGTCACCAGCAGAGTGTGAGAAACAAGAGAGAAACACACCTTTCTAGTTGCTAGTGTCCATCTGCACTGTCAGAACACCACTCAGATCCAATGCTGCTTGGTAAAGTTCAAGATGGCCATACTGAGTTAGGCTGTCCAACAGTTAATCTGTCTATCTCCTTTCTCAGCATCCCTATTAAGCTTCTTAATAAATTTCTCTATCCTTTTCTCTGAAGCTTAGGGTTCCAGAATTATCATTTGTATCTGTTTCGTTTACTTTCTTGCATTTTTGTTGTTAAGGGTCTGTGTAGTGTGTGCTTAGTCTGCAAGAAAATCTAACCTAAAATTAAAATGTGTGCATAAATCTCTATTTATCAGGTAAGTCTTTCTTAAAAAGTTGTCTTTCCCTCACTAAACCCTAATTTTCATTGACAGGTTATTACAATGTTTTATAATTTTACTTCTTGCCAGCAGATGGCACTACTGATTGTCAAAAGAGACAAAAATTCCACCACCTCCATCTTTCCTTAGCCATTTTTTTTTTTTTTTAAACTTGGTGAAAAGGAATTAAGTTTTTCATTCCAGTGAAGGTTTGAAATTAAGGATTTGTAACAGCCATGTAATTGAGCTGGCTATGTATATGATCCATGTGCATTTTATTTGGGACTGTATGGAAAGTCTTTGGATGTTTGCAAATTTCCATTACCAAGATTAAAACAAAATACAGTAAAATTTAACTGCACAAAAAAAACCCCAGTAAATTTAGGGGGTTTTTCTAGGCAAATTGTATTTTATGCACTATAATTTTAGGAAGAGATGAATATTAAGACAACTATGAATTTCATTTATATATGTATACATTATATACATGTGCATGTGTATTGATACATGTGTTCTACAATATATGATTTGTGCTTATGTATGGATATATGTGTGTGTGCATAATATATGGACTTCTGGTGTGGCACTGTAGGATCAGCACTGGACTGTGAGTCACAGGGTTGGCAGTTCAAACCCATCAGCTGTTCCTTAGAAACCCTATACAGGGTCGACAGCACTTAACAACACCAATACAATAGATACAATTTGTTTGTTTGTTCCCAGAGTCCTGAATGTAGTATAGAGAAATACAATGGTGGAGATAAAAACTAAAGGAAAAGAAAAAAAATTGAACTATATGGCCTTTGAGGTATCCGGACCTAAGTTTCCTCATCTATAAAACTGAAGTATTTCTTACCTAATTCACAGGACTATTGCAAAGATCAAATGAAATCATGTAGTGGAAAGACTTTGAAAATGGTAATGTCCTTTACACATAACCCTTCCTTCATGTTGCCATACATTTAGCCCTTCCTGTAGCTTTATAACTGTGATTGTTGTTGTTAAGTACCACTGAGTCGATTCTGACCCTTGGCAACCCTGTATAGGGTTTCTGAAGCTGTAAATCTTTATGGGAGCACAAAGCCTCATCCTTCTCCCGTGGAACAGCTGATAGTTTCAAACTGCTGATCTTGAGGTTCGCAGCCCAATTCATAACCACTATGGAGCTCTGGTAGTGTAGTGGTTATGAATCAGACTGTGAACCGCAAGGTCAGCAGTCCGAAACTACCAGCTGTTCCGCGGGAGAAACATGAGGCTTTCTGCTCCCGTAAAGATTTAGAGCCTCAGAAACCCTGTATAGGGTCGCTATGAGTCGGAACCAACTCCACGGCACATAGCAATAACAACAAATGCTCCTAGAGCTCCTTATAACTGTAGCACAATGAAAACTTATAGTCAGAATAAAATTCTTGTTCAGTTGATTCATTTGTCCATGAATAATTTAATCACCACCAGTGTATTAGATTCATGTGAGACAAGGGACTAAGCTGCTTTCAAATACAAAAATAATGTTTAGCTTAATATTCAACTGTCCAGAAAATTAAAACAAAAAAAAGAATAATTGAATCCAAGGCACTTACATTAGATGAGGGGGCCTATCCCTTTCTCCCCTGACAATCTTCACTTCCTTCTCCTCTGTCAGAGGGTGTGGGCCTGTGTGTGGAGGTGGTGTGAAGTGAGTATAGTTAGGTTTATGCAGGGAGACAGTCATAACTCTCAAGAATTCTTTCCCTTGATCTTCACAAGAAGCATAGACATTCCCTCTGCCCTTCTTTCAACAAAGAATTCCCAAATCTCTGCCACAATGGTAGGGCTATTGCCATTTGCCCTTCAGGAGCCCTGGGTCATTCATGACATACGTTGCAATACCCAGAAGGATCAGACCAAGAGTGCACGTAGAACACACCCTCTGCACCAGCAGTCCTCAGGTTCTAAATTCAGATTCTCAGTTACTGCTAGGAATGACCCATTCCTAGGATCCATTATTTGCTCTGGACTTTGGGAACCTAAAACAATCACACCACAACGTAACAGTGACTGCCCAGCTTCTAGAGGCTCAGGGAATAGATTTCTGAACGCTGCCACCCACCTCCTGCTTTACAGATCTTGTCAGCCTCTAGGAAGTCTGAGAAACAAGTTTCTCATCCTCTATCAGGATCCTCCATCATCACTGTTCCTTATGGCCTATTGACATCTGTGATTACAAAGTTGTCAGTGCGGTTATATAATTTCTGCTTTCCCACTAGATTGTAAGTTCAAAGAGGATGTGGAACAAGTCTGTCTTCTTTACTTCTGTATTCCCACATTCAACACAGGGCCTGGTACAAAGTAGTTGCTAAATAAAGGGCTGGAGGAACACTGGTGGCATTGTGGGTAAATAATGAGCCGATAACTAGAAGGTCAGCAATTAGAACCCACCAGTCATTCCAGGGAGAAAAATGGGACAATCTGCTTCAGCGAAGATTTATAACCTCAGAAACCCTATATGTCCTAGAGGGTTGTTTTGAGTAGGAATGGACTGACAGCAGTGGTTTTAAACAAAGGGTTGCTGAGTGACTGAAAAATTGATTTGGCTTATCCTTTTTTGGAAAAAGTTGCCAGTCATTGAAGGGTTAAACCAGCTCTCTGCAGGGGTTCCCAGAAGGACTTGAGTTTATGCCTCTCAAGTTGGGTCCAGAGGAGACAGGTTTGTAAGGGACAGAGGAGAGTTTCTAGGGTTTGTGCAAAGCCTGCCAGGCCCTGGGGTACTTTACACTCTCCAGAGCCTTGTCTGCTGCTTCTCCAACCCCATGGGCTCTTACAGCATTTGGGGTGTCCCTTTCTTCCTCATTCCCATATTGCTCCCTGTGGGAATAGGGCTGGCATGGAACTTGATCCTAAGTGAAAGTCTGTTCTAACAGGAAGCAAATAATGTTCCTCCCCTGATGGAGGTGTTTCCTCCTTAAAGACGATACAAAGAGCTCTTTTCAGAGAGAAAGGGGCCAGCGATGGTGTGTGGCCTCACTGCTGTCTGCCCAGAATCGTGTTCTGGAAAGCAAGGCTTCCTCTCCTGGAAGAGGTACTGACTGCATTTAAATGGGATGACCTCCTTCAATCTAAGTTCCTTACATATGCTCGCTTGATGGGACTGTTCATATGTATGAAGGCCCGTGTGTCATGGTGAAGACCATGGTTTCTTTTCGTGGTTCCCAGGACACAGCATTCCCTGTCAATATATGAGCCCCCTCTTTCTAAGGTCTCTATATTGGGTTCTTCAGAGCTCTGTCCCTAGGCTTTTGTTCTCTAACCATACTTTCTCCCTTGGTGAGTACACTGGATTCTGATTTTGTTGTTGTTGTTAAGAGCTAGGAATTTGATCCCGACTCATATCAACCATGACAGCCTTCAGTATGGACTGCATCTCAATGTAAAGAAAACAAAAATCCTCACCATTGGATCAATAAACAACATTCTTATCAATGGAGAAAAGATTGAACTTGTCAAGGACTTCATTCTTCTTGGATCAACTATCCACACTCATGGAAGCAGCAG
>NW_006408542.1:5016275-5017338 GCF_000296735.1 Chrysochloris asiatica | reverse complement strand
GGAGGCCAGGATGGCAAAGCTTCGTCTCTCATACTTTGGACATATTGTCAGGAGGGAACAATCGCTGGAGAAGGATGTCATGCTGGGTAAGATTGAGGGTCAGAGAAAAAGAGGAAGACCCCCAGTGAGATGGGATGGCAAAGTGACAGCATCAGTGGACTCAAGCGTGGCAATGATTGTGAGGTTGGCCCAGGACTGGGCAGTGTTGTGTTCTGTTGTGCATAGGGTCACTATGAGTTGGTACTGACTTGATGACACCTAACAACAACAACATATCAACCCTGTATAGGGTTTCCATGGAACAACTGGTGGGTTTGAACCGCCAACCTTGTGGTTAGCAGACTAGTGTTTACCCTACAGTGCCACACCAGGACTTTAATTTCCTTCTATATATGAGGAGGGGAGCACTGTGGCTCTGTAGGAAAACACTGAACTGAGAACCACAAGATCTGTAGTGGTGAGTGGTTACAATCTACTGTATCTGCTGGAGAAAGATGAGGTTTTCTGCTCCAGTGAAGATTTACAGACTTGAAAACCCTATACAGGGTCACTATGAGTCGGAACCAACTCCACGGCACTTAACAACAACATATGTGAGGAATCCCACATGCTTAGTTCCAATTCAGCTCCAGCTCTGGACTCTCCCCTGAACTCTATAGTCTTATATCCAACTGCCAACTCAATGTCTCCATTTGGATCTCCAATAGGTGCTTCACATTTACTAGGGGTATAGTGAGTGAGTGTTGGAGGGTGGGGGGAGCATGGAATTGGCTTAGTGGTAGAATTCTTGTCTCCCATGAAGAGACCTCGGTTTAATTTCCAGCCAGTGTACTACCATCACCCATTTGTCACTGGAGGTTTGTGTGTTGCTCTGGTGCTAAAGAGGTTTCAGTTGAGTTTCCAGACAACGAAGAACTAGAAAGAAAGGCGTAGGGATCTACTTCCAAAACATAATTCAGGGAACAAACAAGATGGCGGATCGGTGGATGTGTAGTACAGAGCTCCACCAACAACAACACAGAATACCCAACCAAGCAGGCTCAGGGGCTGGTCCCAGAACTCT
>NW_006408542.1:4970169-5013135 GCF_000296735.1 Chrysochloris asiatica | reverse complement strand
TTATAATCAATGTAATGAAACAAGTTATATGAATTGTTGAATGTGAAACTGATGATGTGCCCTGTAAACTTTCACTCAATCCACAATAAAAACCTGAAATTAAAAAAAAAAAACATAATTCAGTGAAAACCCTTGGGGAAACCATGACATAATGGCAGCTAACAACAATAGATTTAAAGCAGAATTTTTTTTTTTTTTCAGCTTTAAAAAACTGAAATTTAGATTCTCAGTTCAGGAGGCTAGAAGTCTGAATTCAAGGTGGTATCTCTAGGGAAAGGCTTTCTCTCTTTCTGGAGAAAAACCTTATCTCTGAACCCTTTGCTCCTGGGTGATCTCTCTTGGCATCTCTCTTCCCTCATTTCTGCTCTTCTTGATTATTTAATCTCTTTAATATCTCAAAAGAGTTTGATACTCTACACTAATCCTGCCTCATTAACATAACAAAGACATCCTATTTCCAGATAGGATCATAACTACAGATATTTTGTTGTTGCTGTTGTTAAGTGCTGTCCAGTTGATGACTACTCATAGTGACCCCGTATAAATTTTCCAAGGAGCAGCTGGTGAGCTTGAACTGCTGTTCAAACTGACTTTGCAGTTCAGTGCATTAACCCTCAAAGTCACACTAGGGACAGCATGTTTTTGGAGAACACAATTTAACCTATGACAGTGAACTCAAACACAAGCGAATGAAACACTGTGCAATCTTCCCTCCTCTCCAATTTACCTTTCCATTCATTTCCCCCACATAAGTAAGGAGCCCAACCATAGACTCACCCTTGACTTCTCTGTTTCATAATCCAAATTGAATGCACAGCAAGGCTGCTGACTATCCCTTCAAAATATCCCTGTCAGGCAGTAAAACTTCATGATGCAGCCAGCTGTCACTGGACACAGCTGTCTTTTGTTCATTGTAGGTGGAGGACTTCCGGTTTGGGGGCAGGAGAAGCAGAGACAAACAGCGGCGGCTCCTAGGTGGAGGCACGGAAAAACCAGAGAAGGTATTTTTCCAGAACAGTTCCAGAGGCTTAGCTATAATACAAAGTAAGTGGAAATAGTTTCGGATACCTACCAGTGGAGAAATCTGACTGGCTGGAAGAAACACGATTATGAATCAATCAGGTAGTTCCGCAGTCTGGGCAGAGATCAGAGGGTGGGGCCATAGCCAGGCTGATTCAGCCTGAAAGCCATGAAGCAACTTGTGAAAAAAGAGGTGTGACTTTAAAAAAAAAAAAAACTTTTATTTTCTCCTCTCTCCTGTCACAACGTCTCTGCCCAGCCTGGGCATATTCAGGTGGATGGGAGTGCACCCCAAAAGGGTCCAGCATTGTGCCCACAGGGTGTAATTTTCCCATGGTGCAAAGAGGAAGTCCCTGAAAGCCTGGGAAGTTCAAGAAGCTAATCATCTGGTGGCTTCTTATGACATCTGACTCTGGGATTTAGCCCAAAAGTTGACTCTCCTACTTGGGCAGGAGCCTTTATTCCTGTTTTACCTAACAAGAGACAGCAGGTCTGGCCATACAGCCAAACCATATTTGAGCTCTGTAAAACCCAAACAAAAAAGGCCAGAGCCAACACCAACTCCTATATACAAGGATGCAGTCATTTTGACAATTACAGTTGGGTACAGTTGGGTACGCAGATACTTAACTGATCTTCAGAGATAAAATTGTGAACAATCTTTATTCCATTCATTTCTCAATCTTTGTCTGCATACCTCCACAGTGGTAACTAGAGGGTGGATCTGAGAGAGTGGAGATCCCCTACCCACTGCTGGAAGTTTCTGCCCTACATAGCAAAGGCTACTGGATAGTCTGTTATGATTCTGTTTTTGTTTTTACTTTTGTTTCTGTTTTTTTGTCCTTTTGGTCTTACTTTTTTTCCTGCAGGTGGGAGCTTTATCTTCCTACATTAACCAAGAAGAAACAGCAATCATGGCCATATAGCTAAGCTACAAGCATACCCTATAATATAACACCATCTGGACAAGAGCCAATATCAGCTAAGATAGGCAATACTTGCTAAGATTTTTCACAGTTGAGTAATAAGAGACGTGAAAGGGAAGTTTATCTCCAGATTACATCCACCAGGAGACATTCAGTAAGCTTAATACATTCATTTCATGAATGTAATTAAATTAATTAAATGAATGACACATACATTCATTTAATTATTTAAAACACATCTAACTATTGAAAATGTCTAAGAAACAACAAAAGATCTCGTCTCATGCCCAGAAACAGTAAAGAGAATTCAGAAGAATGATATTCACACATATCCAAAGGCTTCACAGAAGGGTGAAAGAAAATAAGGAAGAAGTCAGGAAAGTGTTACTGGAGCACTCAAACAAGATAGACTATATTGGAAATAATTCAAAACCTGAAAAAAGAGGTCCAAATGATTAATAATAAAATATCAGAAATGGACAATATACTGAAAGGGCAAAGGAGTAGACTTGAAGAGATGGAAGCCAGAACCAGTAAGCTGGAAGACATATCTCTCAATATTGCTAAGATAGAAGAGCAAGCAGAAAAAAAAGGATTAGAAAAATCTGAAGAGTCTAAGATTCATGTTGGACAACATGAAGAGGAATAAATTAAGAATTATTGGCCTTCTGGAACAGAAAGAATCACACAAATCCACAGAGGAGATAGTTGAGGATTTCTGGAAGAAAATTTCCCTAACACCTTGAAGTATAAGAAGATAAGCATTCAAGAAGCTGCATGAACCCCAGGAAGGATAGACCCCAAAATAAAATCACCAAGAAATATCATAATCAAGCTCTCCAAATCAAAGACAAGGGGGAGAATCCTAAAAGCAGCCAGGGAAAAGAGAAGTGTTACTTAAAAAGGCATGAAAATCAGATTAAGCTTTGATCTCTCAGCAGAAACCATGCAGGCAAGAAGACGATAGGGATATATATATAAAACCCTAAAAGAAAAAAAGCTGCCAACCAAGAATCATCTATCCAGCAGTGCTGTCAATCAAATACAACAGTGCAATCAAAACATTCCAGGATAAACAGAAGCTAAGAGACTTTGTCAAAGCCAACCCAATGCTTCAAAAATATCCCTGTCATTTACCTCTTCACCCTAACCCCACCTCAAACCTTCTAGATCTAGACCAAGATACTTCCCTCTCTCTCCTGGACCCATAAGTCCTGAACTTGTTTTTCTGCTTTCACTCTTGCTCCTCTACAAGGAATTCTCCATAGAACAGCCAGAGTAATTTTTTTAAAGGGATTTTGGGTGTTTGGGTTTTTTTTTACAGGGCAGTTTTAGATTTATGGAATCCTGGTGTGGCATTGTGTGGAGTCCTGGTGTGGCACTGTGGGTTAATGCACCAGAGTGCAAACCCATTTGAACTGCAAGGTCAGTGGTTCAAGCTCACCAGCTGCTCCTTGGGAACCCTATACAGAGTTGCTATGGGTTGGTACCAACTCGATGGCACTTAACAACAACAACAAGATTTTTAGAAAAATTGAGAAGATAGTACAGGGAGTTCCCATATACCCTATACTCAATTTTCTATATTATTAAAACTTTACATTACTGTTAACTTCTTACATTACATAGGCAGTGAATAAAACTGGTATCTGATATCAAGGTCAGTGGTTCAAGCTCACCAGCTGCTCCTTGGAAACCCTATACAGGGTTGCTATGGGTCAGAATAGACTCAACAGCACTTAATAATAACAACAACAAATGTGGTGGGACCTGGGCTGTACATCCCCACAAGACTCCTGATTCAGGGAATCGTCACACATAGGAGGGCCAGATGCTAAGCAGCCAAAAAAAGAATAAATATCTGTGGCTCTGTGGATAAGCACTGGACTGCTGATCACAAGGTCAGCAGTTCGAGCCCTCTAGCTGCTCTTCCAGAAAAACATGAAGCTTTCTGCTCCAGTAAAGATTTGCAGCCTCAGAAATCCTATAAAGGGTCTTCTATGAGTCAGAATTAAGGAGCTCTGGTAGCGTAGTGGTTACGAATTGGGCTGCAAACCTTAAGCTCAGCAGTTCGAAACTATCAGTTTTTCTGCGGGAGAAAGATGAGGCTTTCTGCTCCCGTAAAGATGTACAGCCTTGGAAACCCTGTACAGAGTCACTATGAGTCAGAACCAACTCCACAGTGAGCCAGAATTGACTCAACAGCACTTAACAACAACATATTAACTGAATTTATCTTATTTGTTTATTGACTATTTCTCTCACAACAATTCCATCTTCATAAGGTCAAAAAGTTGGTCTTTTTCCCAAGTCACATCACAGAGGTGACCCTCAATTAATATTTGTTGAATGGATATCAGATACTGTATTGGCAACATTTAATTATAAAGATTAAACAATCTTAGTTATGTTATTTTCATTTCTCCTTTTTGGTAGTGCCCTTCCGATGGGCTGTTCTTCCTCCCCTGGTCCTAAGACAAAAGCAGGTCAGGATAGCCTGTAAGAATGCAGACAGGTGACCAGGGCCAAGTGCTCTGTATCAGAGACTGGAAGCTAAGAGCAATGAAAGAGAATCTCAGTGAACTCCAGGAAGAGATGACATGCCTACTCAAGGGAAGAGTGTCAGAGAATATGCAACTTGGATTGTCCAGGCTATGAGAATACCCTATTGTATCAGTAGCTTCCTGAACTTGAGAAGACCAGCCTAGAGTCCCAGGAATTAGGGATCCTTTTAGTCAGACTTAAGGAGCCCAATCAGGAAGCAGTGGCTGAAAAGCCTGCAGAAGCAAGCAGAAAGCATATTAGAAAAGAACCCCTTATATCTTCTCAAGTTTCAGAAACTTCCTACTATTTTTCTAAGCTTCCCTGACTGTCCCTGACATAGGAACTCAAGGAACTGAAGGTGTCTGAGTATGTGCGCATGTGCGTGTGTGTATGCACAGGGCATATGTGTCAGGCTTTGTGGAGGGATGAGATGAGACTCTTGCACTGCTAGAGAGGGTGCAGTGAGGTTTCTTTACGGCTCTCTGGTCTCTGCTTCAAATGCTCATTAGCTGGTTCCTTCTTTTACTCTCTGCCATTTGACCTTTCCATATTTTGAACATGGGTTGGGAGTGGCTGACTCCCTATCCTGCTACAACTGCGGTGCTGGGTGAGTGGACCAAGTGGGTGAGAAGGGTGTGGGGCCACTTGCCATGGTCACAGTCTTTGTTCTGGATCAGGGGTTAGAGCATGGGGTTAATGCTCTCATGGAACTCTTGGGTCTCTGGCCCTCTGTCCATTTCCATCCACTTGCCCAGCTTCCTTCCTCTGTTCCCCTTCCTCCTATCCTGGAGAACAGGCCTCTGGGTAAAGAAGCTGTTGGTGCAGCTCTTATCTTGCATTGCTAGAGCATGGCTGAGCACCATTCACAGTCTCTCTCTTAATCCAGCCCTTGGCCACCCTTGGACCCATGAACCCAGCTAGACCCTGAAGGGCTAGAAGCAGGGATAACTGAAGTGCCCCTTAGGATATATTGAAGAAAAGGGATGAGGTGAGGGAGGTCTGGGGGCAAGTGGGGATAACTGCACATAGAGGACCTCGGTTTAATGTCAAGAGGAGGCTCCATGGCATGTGGACCTTTGACCACTTGTGGGGCAGGGTCAGATGCACGGCCTTCCTCTTTCATGAGAAAGAGAGGAGAACTGAGAGAGCAAAGCCAGAGCTGGGCTGGATGGCCTGTGGGGGAAGGGTGACTGGAGGGAGGAGAGAGAAAGAGAATGGGAGTAGGGGAAAGGAACTCAAGGAAGGAGACAATTAGGAGAATTAGACTGAAAAGAATGTCAGGGAAATGCTTCACATGTATTCCATTTATAGTGTCTAAAGAGCATTTTAGAAGAGAAACTCTGAATTGGTTTAACTGTGTTAGAAGATTTCTAATTATAATCATTTATGGGAATCGCTGCTTAGCTACGCTAGCTAATCACCATGCAGAACTGCATTACCCATGTGGTGAATATCTGTTAGTGTCTCTTTTGTTGTATATTTGATTCTATTGCAACATTTGTTGGTGAAGATGTATCCTGTTCTTACACCACTCATTTACCTGTTCAGGATTCAAACAAGACAACCCACAAGAGATGCCTTCTAAGAATGAAGAGAAACAAAATAGATTGCCATAAGTATACCACAAAACTACTTTTCATTATTGTGGGGTAGGAGAGATTAGTAGAAAAAAAAAAAATCAACAAAGCACCAAGATATTTATTTGTTACATTTTGCAACTTCCTACACTAGGTTGCCTTTCTTCACCACCACCACCATCACCCACCATCACACACACACACACACACACACACACACACTGCTCTCTGAACATGGGACCCATGACAATTTCAGAAATGGGCCTTCTAGTTTGCAAAACTACCCACAGTAGTGCTTTGCAGATGGACAGAAAACGTTGTTTTCCCCACTGTATCAAAAACAGTCCATTCTTAATGGTGTCTGGGTCACTCAGAAAATCGGTGTCATACCAAACAATGTGGCATTTGGATTAGACCAATAATCCACATAGGTTAAATTCAAGGAAAAACATCTTGACTTTTTATTGTTGTTGTTAACATAAAAATGTGAGTAGCTTTCTGCACCGGATTGATATCTTAAAATGTAACATTTTGAAGTAAGTTCTATGGGTTTCTGTAAAAGTATCTGGAAAGGGATAAGCCAACATGGATCCAACTTTCAGCCCTGACACCTGCAACCACCACAACAGATGGACAGGGAGCAATTGACCAGTTTCTCTGCCAAGGGCTGAAATGCAGACAGGAAATTGCATATGTAGAAAAACACCAACAACAAAGATTTAAATCACGTAGTTCCTGTATAAATTCATCAACTTCCATCCCATCAACCTTTGGCATCATCACTGCAGGATCCATCTTTGCAGACCTGTTGTTCAGATGAAGACATTACAGAACACAAAAGACATGTCAAATCCGCCAAGATGGCAGTGGGCCCAAGATAAAAACCAGATTTTGGATAAGAGTGGGAACAAGTGAGATTGTTTTAAAATGTTACTTACTTGTTGTTTTAAAAAAAGAGGGGGTTATGGAATCAGCAATCAGCAAAATATAAGGACAAGATAGAAAAAATGTCAAGCATTTTCTCCTTAAAAATACTACTATGTAGACCTGTGATTTGGCCCTTGTTGCTATTGTTGTGATGTGCCGTCGAGTTGGTTCCGATCCATAGCGACCCTGTATAAGGTTTCTGAAGAGCAGCTGGTGAGATTGAATTGCTGACCTTGCAGTTCAAACGGGTTTGCAGTCTGGCGCATTAACCCACAGCGCCACACCAGGACTCCGATTTTGCACTTAGTAGCTCCAAAAAACCTACGTATTGGGCAAGAACAAAATAATGACAACTTAGAGGTCATCTGGAGTCCTGTTGTGGCACTGTAGTATAAGTACTGGACTGCTAACTGTAAGGTTGGTGGCTCAACCCTTGAAAGGCATATACAGGGTCATTATGAATCATAACTGACTCAACGGCACACAACAACAACAAGAGGCTACCTAGTGAAATCCTTATCTGATATTTGAATCTCCTTTTGTACCCCTATATCTTGTCATTCTCAGGGGGATCCCATGTGTGCAGGATAGAATCGTTCCATAGGGTTTTCAAGGCTGAGTCCTTTAGGAAACAGATTGGCGTATCATTTTAGAATCCTCTAGGTGGGTTCAGGTTTCCAGATACTAATCCAGAGCTTAACCATTTGCTCCACTCAGGGACTGTCAGCACATAAGGTTGATATGAGTCAAAATCCAACAACATCCACCAACAACAAATCTTGTTAACCTCCCTTTGCATCAAAAGTCAAATGGCAGTAAATCCATTGCCTGTTGGGTCAACCAATCATCATGCTGCTGGGGAGGCAGAACATCCTGCTATGTATCACCTAATAGTACTGGCAACATCATCTAGACACAATCAAGACAAGTCCAATCTCTCTTACATGTGCAAGCCCTTTATCTACTAGGAAACTTTGATTATGTGCTTTACAGCCCCAAATCTAAAACACTCCTTCTGAGATACGGTTTCAGTCTCCTTCACCATCCCTGGTTCTTTTCTGTCCTGGTTCCAGTTGGAAAATATTCCTGAGGCATGACTGGGTTTAGTAGATTTCTGCCATCCTTTTAAGGAGCCCTGGTGGTGCTGAAGATGATTATAAAATGGTTGCAACAGTACATCAACAGAAAGCTGCCAGAGATTCAAACCAGATTCAATGGAGGTGTGCTCATGAGGAACCTGTATAAAGACCAAGATTCAGTTGTTTGAACAAAACAAGGGAACACTGAATTGTTTAGAAATAGGAAAGGTGTGTCCCAGGATTGTATTCTTCATTATCATTCTTGTGTTTAAGTCCATTGTTGAAGCCTCTGTGTCAGTTCCTCTTGATGAGGATATGTTTCTTTTTCACTGACCCTCTACTTTACCAAACATGGTGTCCTTCTCAGAAGACTGTTCCCTCCTGATAACATGCTCAAAATATGTGGGACAACATCTTGTCACACTAGCTTCTAAGGAGCACTGTGGCTGTACTTCTTTCAAGACAGATTTGTTAGTTCTTCTGGTAGTCCATGGTATATTTAATATTCTTGTTGTCGTTGTTTTTAAGTGGCCAATATCAGTTTATTTCAGCTCATTAAGACCTAAAATATTGATCTTCAAGTATTTTTTTTCATTTTTAACAATTTCCTATTTTCATAGATTCATACAGTGCATGTTTCAATAATTACTGGAGGTTTGTAGCTGTTTCTTCTCATTTTGAGTTGCACCAGCTTCCAGCAACACAGCAACACACAAGCTACCACAGTAGGACAGACTGACAGACAAATGGTAAAATACATGATGGCTGTTAAGTGCCATCGAGTAGGTTCCAACCCATAGTGACTTTGTATAGGGTTTCCGAGGAGCAAGTGGTGAACTTGAACCACCGACCTTGAAGTTCAAACTGACTTTGCAGTCCAATGCATTAATCCACAGCACCACACCAGGACATGATTGTTGTTGTTAAGTGCCGTTGAGTCGGTTCCGACCCATAGTGACCCTGAACAGGGTTTTCAAGGCTGTGAATCTTTATGGAAGCAGAAAGCCTCATCTTTCTCTGGAGGAGCAGCTGGTAGTTTTGAACTACTGACCTTGCAGTACACAGCCCGATTCATAACCACTATGCTACCAGAGCTCCTTAGGACATGGTTAGGGTCCTACAAATCTCTGGCAATAACATTTTTGTCAACTTATTAACATGTAACCTTATACAACATGTAATATTTTTATATGCATTTTTGTTTTAAGAGACATCATTTAATACATACTAGCGTTGGAGTCCTGGTGTGGTGCTGTAAAATGAGCACTGGCCTGCTAATCACAACGATGGCAGTTCAAATCCACCAGAAGCTCCTTAGAAATCCTATACTGGGAAGCTATGAGTCGGAACCGATTGGATGGCACTTAACAACAACAACAACAACAAACATTGAACTCATGGCCAACTATAAGTTGAACACTATAACTCATGCTTGAACAAAGCTTATCTAACATAAGTGTTCTCTCCATAAGGCATATCTCAGCCTGCTCTTATAAACACTAGACAGCACTTCAGCCCTATGTTTAGGGCCATTTTAAACCATGAAATCATCTACAAAAGGCACAACAATGTGAGAAGTATGTCACTAAATAGACTGCAACTGCTTTACAGTATGACAGCTGAAAGAGGAAGGTACAATGTCACCTTGTTCAGCCTCAGCATGTTGGACAACTTAATACTTACACAACTTTGTGCATGGGCATGAATGATGGCAAATGTGGCACAAATACTGATTTTGGAATTACAAAAATGTTTAAGAATTATATGGTATATACCATCAAGAGGAATAACTTACCTATGAATGGAATTCCAAAACGGGAAAAGGAGAAAAAAAAAAAACCACACACACACAGAGAAAATTGTCGAAGAGTTGTTGGAGTAAATTTCTCTAACATCATAAAAGGTGAGAAGATATGTATTCAAGAAGCTGAACAAACTCCAAACAGTATACAGCCCAAAAGAAAGTCAATAAAGCATATTATAATTCAACTCTCCAAAACCAAAGACAAGGAAAGAATCCTGAGAACAGCTTGGAAAAAGGAAACGTTACCTACAAAGGAAAACTAATAAGATTAAAATCTGATTTCTCAGCAGAAACAATGCAGGCAAGAAGACAATGGATGACATATAAAAAACTCTGAAAGAAAAATATTGTCAACTACAAATCATATCTCCAGCAAAACTGTCCCTCAAATATGATGGTAAAATCAAGACATTCCTGAGTAAAAAAATATATATGTAAAGAAAATGATTTGTTAAAAACACACTAACCTTACAGTAAATACTAAAGGGTGTTCTTTGGACAGAGAACCAACACAGCAGACAACCTGAGATTGACATGCATTACAGTATCACCCAGAATGCAGCCCAGGTATCGAAGTAACTAAAGTAAAGCAAATCTACAAGGCTAAAAAGAGGGAACCAGAGTCATCAGTTTGCAAGGACAAATAAAATCACAAAACTAAGAGAAAATAGTGTAGTTACAAACTTCTAGATGAAGAGGAAATCAAGTAGATTTCAAAATAAATAAATAAAAAGAAACCTAAGTGTAATCCTAAATCCTACTCCTAGTTTAATCCAACCACTAACCCTGTTGTTGTAGTTGTTGGTAAATGCCTTTGAGTCAGTTCCGACTCATAGTAACCCTTTATAGAGTTACCAAGGAGTGATTGATGGGATTGAACCACCCACCTTGTGGTTAGCAGACCAGTGTTTATTTGACAATATCACAAACAGCACTAATCATAACCTAACTCTACATGAAACCATAACCTAGATTTAGCCATAGTCATAATCCCAATTATTTAACTCCTACCTTCCCACCACTAAAAATAAAATAAAATAAATGCTTAATCAGGAAAAAAAAAAAAAAAGAATGTTGAGGATTAAATAATGGGAAAATAAAGTCATTATCTTACAAAGTATTTTTATGTACCCCAAAAGATTTTCTTACAAAAAATAAAAAAGTTTCATTTAAAGAGGAACTTGATCAGGTGCTTATTTAGCAGATTTCAAGTGTGGACAGAGCAAAGCCTCAGTATCAGAGTGAATGGATCAACTTCTACTGAAATAAAGTCAATGCACTCTAGAAATGAATGCCAATGAAGAAACAACAATTGGGCTTCTTCATGAAACTGTTTATATATTTTTGTATACAGTAAAGGATATTTGAATATTTTGTTGTGTTTTTCCCCCCTGTACAAAAAAGCAAGAAGTTTCAGACCATTTACTGTTTCTATATGTTATGATGTTGAATTCTAGAAAATAGAGATAGCTTGACTATTGCTTCTTCAGGATCTTATGAACTGGCTACACAAAGGTAGTTCACAGATGTTTTTTCACTGATGAGAGGCTGTGTCTGCCTCCAGAGAAACAGTTTCCATAGGTAAAAATTCCACCTAGAACCTTTGGTTAATTCTCACTCCCATGGAGCTGCCATGAGCGACAGAGCCACTTGCAGAAGTTCAGAAGGAGCATGAAGCTCATTTGGGATCACTAAGGCCATGGGACATTTTTGAGAACAAACAACAGAAGGTTATGACCTTGGTTATATTTGAAGTAAAAGCTTTCCTGTTTTAGATTACAGAAAGGTTTGGATGAAAACCAGTGGATGTGTGGACAATCTGATGGGTTCAATAGGTTTTTCAATCCTTGTAATTATCTCTCTAAAGTAAATGTTAGTATAACCACTGACATTTGATAAATTTCTCTGTGCTACCCAAGACAGAAGATACACTTTTATCATTTTTTGAGTAGTTAATATACATTTATTACCATAGGACACTGCTATTTTGTTGAGTTGATGCATGTTGTGCAGTTAAGTCAAAGTAATTGCAAAAGTATGCAAGCCTTTCTTTTTTGTTGTTGTTTTAAGTTGTGTTTATAGTTTTTATACATTATACTCCTAAGGCACTCTTAAAGTAGCTTGATAAGTTTCTCTGTGTTACCCAAGATAGAAGATACATTTTTATCATCTTTTGAATTGTGAATATACATTTATTACCACAGAACTCCTTTCTACTTTGCTGGCTTCATGTTTAGAGACATATTGTGCAGTTAAGTGGTCATGTATGTAAGCCTGTTCATAGAAATGGCAGTGGAAATGGACAGGCAAGAAGAAACCCTACCAGGAAAAGAAACTAAATGAAAGATGAAGTTATACCATAGGGACCACAGGCCTTACTGGATGTGTTTTTTTTGTTTTTTGTTTTTTGTTTTTTTGCTAAGACTAATTACACGGTTGCCCATGTCCAGCACCGTGCACAACTCCATTTCTCAGATCAGTGAGAACAATCTTTCTTAAAAGATAAGAAGCATGAAATTCCTCAGTTGAGAAATTTCTCAATGTGTCAAAATCATACGTAAAGGAAAACATAACTAGAGGACTCCAGTCATTTATAACCTTTAATTTTTTCCATCATCTTTGGAATAGCCCCAGGTAAAGACAAGTGACAAGCAGTTCACACACAGAAACATGGGTCTACTGGGAACTCCTGCCAACTCTAGAAGGTCTAAAATAGGTCAGTGGCAACTGAGCAAGAATGGGTTCCAGGACCGGAGGCAATTGTGCACATCAG
Organism: Chrysochloris asiatica; assembly: GCF_000296735.1. Classification (NCBI taxonomy): domain Eukaryota; kingdom Metazoa; phylum Chordata; class Mammalia; order Afrosoricida; family Chrysochloridae; genus Chrysochloris; species Chrysochloris asiatica. The sequence goes on along the minus strand of NW_006408542.1, from coordinate 5,000,485 downwards.
TGGAATGATGGATGCCCTCCCTCCAGCTAATCTTGTGGTCCTCCCACCCTGGGCAGGCAGTTCTGCTTTCAAGCAAGCCTACTACGATTTACGCAAAACCTATGGGAGATCAGCTTTGCCTGAACCCAGATCCTATGAGGATGCTGTAAAGCTCCCATCACATCTTACTTCTATTTTTTTAGCAAGACAAAGTATCAGTGCAATTCTCTCAGAAAAGGTAACACTAACTTCATTTTAGGGGCTCTGCAAAGATCAAGCAATAGGAATGACCATACCCAGAATTATCAACTTATTTGTGAAGTGATGAGACTATTTAACATTCAATAAACATTTCACTATGTACATAGCACTGGGGTAGGGCTTAAGGAAAAGTTAAGAAGTAACAATCATAGATCATGATAATCAGATCAAATAAATTAACCTACTATCAATAAATTTAGAGGGAAGCAGATAATTTGCTTAAAAGGATGAAAAGATTTACAGGATTTTTTTTGTTGTTGTTTTGCATAAACAGAAGATATATGCTTGATTACAGGTAGAGAAAGTGAAGCCAACAAAGAGGGAAGCTTTAAACAAAATAAATAAATAAATAAAGGCTAGTCACTAGAGCAAAGTTACAGGAAGAGACAGGATGAAGATATAGGTTGATGATTAATACTGACAAGAAAGTGCTCTTCTTTAGAAGGAGGAAGAAAGAGAATGAATGAAGGTTAAAAGGAGAGACATTGAGAAAGTCAGTTCTAAGGGTCTCAGGTATCTCAAGAAAGTGAATGTCATTGTTGTTAAGTGCCGTTGAGTTGGTTCCAACCCATAGTGACCCTGTATAGGGTTCCCAAGGAGTGGCTGATAGGTTTGAATAGTGAACATAAAAAGAGGAAAGATTTGCAAGAGGCTAGAAAGCTTGAAAGTCAGAAAAATGTGTTTAAAGTATTGTCCAGAAACCATGAGGGTCACAGGAAAGCTTAAAAATCAGTGTCTGGCTTCAGTGAGCATAGCTCTATGACATAGTTTACTCCAGAGAGAGGCGCTTGATATTGAAAGAAAGAGATGCAGGTAATTTCTTTCCCTTTCTTTTTCAACTTTTTTCCCTTCCAGGGCATCCCTGGCAGTGGTTGTGTTTCCTCTTTGGTTCTGGGTTCTACAGAGACAAGTTCCTGCCGTATGGCCCTAACTGCTGGGCTCTGGTACCTCCACCTCCTCCTCCTTTTGCTCCATTCCTACAAATGGTCCCATGTTACTATAGATGCTGAACTACTATAAGCTGTGAATCTATTAGCTGGTTGATCTAGAATTACTTCAGTCTTCTTAAGTGGATTTCCATGCACGCATTAGAGTAGGCATAGATAAAAACTAATACTACCTCTTGTGCTGGTCCCATATTATTCTTTTTTCTTTGTTTAAAAACAACATATACATATTATTAAATTTAGGAATACAGTGCTGTTGTTGTTGTTAGGTGCCATCAAGTCAGTATCAACTCATAGTGACCTTATGTACAACAACAGAATGAAACACTGCTCAGTCCTGTGCCAACCTCACAATCATTGCTACACTTGAGCCCACTGGTGCTGCCTCTGTGCCAATCCATATAGTTGGGGGTTTTCCTCTTTACACTGACCCTCCACTTTACCAAGCATGATGCCCTTCTTCGGGACTAGTTCCTCCTGATAGTATGTCTGAAGTATGAGAGACCAAGTTTGGTCATCTTGGTATTCTGCTTGTACTTCTTCCAACACAGATTTATTTGTTTCTTTGGTGTCCATGGTACTTTCAGTATTCTCTTCCAACACCATAGCACTAATGCATCAATTATCCTACGGTCTCCCTTATTCATTGTCCAACTTTACATGCATATGACGTTATTGAAACTACCATGGCTTGGGTCAGGAACACGTTAGTCCTCAAACTGACATCTTTGCTCTTGAATACTAAAGAGGTTTATGCAGCATATTAGCCTAATGCAATACGTCATTTGATTTCTTGACTGTTGCGGTACTGTAGAGACTTGCATGTTGCTGTGATTCTGGAAGCTACACAACTGGTAGCTACACACTGCCAGCAGTGTTACCCATGGTTGACAGGTTTCAGATGAGCTTCCAGACCAAGACAGACTACATAGAAGGAGAGATGGACTACTTCTGAATATTTAGTCACTGAAAACTTTATGAATAGAAATAGAACACTGTCATATAGCACAGAATACTGAATATTGAAACATGATGAAGAACATCCGAATATTGTCAGATATAGTGCCAGAAAATGAGCCTCTCAGGTTGGAAGGCACTCAAAGTACGACTGGGGATGATCTGCCTCCTCAAAGTACAGCTGACTCTGATAATGCGACTGGAGTAAAGTTTTTGTGACCTTCATTTGCTGATGGGGCACAACTCAAAATGAGGAGAATCAGCTGTAGACAACCAATAATAATTGAAACATAGAATGTACACAGTATAAATCTAGGAAAATTGGAAGTTGTCAAACGTGAAATGGAACACGTAAACATTGCTATCCTAGGCATTAGTGAGCTGAAATGGATAAGGAGTGGCCATTTTGAATCTGACAATCACATGAAGGAACACAATATAGTTTTAAAATTAAGATATATACATTTTCAATGATAATTTTAATTAAAAATTTGAAAATAGAGTCATTTTTAAGGTAATGATGCATAATAAAGGAGAGTGCAAGTGTGGACCCAAATCTCTAAGAAGAGGCATCATAATCTGTAGCCATGGCGTAGAACAGTCCCATAGGGTTTCCAAGGCTATAATCTTTACTGAAGCCGTATCTTTCTTCCATGGAGCGGCTGGTGGGTTCAAACCTCCAACCTTTCATTTAACTGTCAAGTGCTAACCAGTTCTGTAAGTGACCCCTTAAGAGAGTCAGCACAAGCTTCCCTATTGCTTTTCTGAGATCAAGGTAGTGTGGAAACAGAACCAGGGCTGAGGATGATATCACCTTCATGGCCCTCTGACCCCAAAGTAACCACCACAGACGTTATAACCTGAAATTCCTCTAATTTTATTCTTTTCAGTTCAAGTTACTCTGCATCTCCAGAAAGTATCTAAAGAAATACAAATGTTCAAGGAGGCGGTTATACAAGAAAGTAAGTTTACTACTCACTGGAGACTCTACCATCCTCCCCGCCCTGTGGATCTAAGTTCCCTCTTGAAAGCTTGTAAGCCAGTCACTTCTTACCTTTGTATCCCTTCTCCCATTTTTGGTTAGTCAATGTTTAAGTTGTCCATCTCTATCTATTTTTTGTGTGGAGGGGGTGGGAACAATTCTTGGAGCAGGGATTTGTTTCCTCTTTTGAGCTACTGCATTTATAGGTAGATGTCCAGTTTATCAAAATGTATCAGATGACTTTTTTTTCCTCTTCTTTCTTCTTCAGGTTGAGCTTTGTTTTTCCCATCATTGGAGCCATGGCAAGTGGGTATCATGTGCAGGTGTGGGTGTTCCTGCGTCTGTCTGCCCTCTTCTTATCAGTTGGTCGCTTGGGTCTCCATGCTAGTCCTCTGTGGATGTGTCACTGACTCTGAGCCCATGAGTCCCCAAGTCTTGCTTTACTGCTGGTCGACCAGGTCTTTACCCGGGCTCACCAGTCTGCTGAACGATGCAGGGCTTAACTTGCTGCTTCTTCGATGTTTTTCGGTCACTTCTCTTTATGGGTGATGTGCATGGTTGCCAATCAAAATGCGTTTTCCCATTGCATTTTAGTCTTGGAGGAGGATTTGCACTGAGACCTATCTAGGAAGGGCATATGAAAAGAAATGCAGATGGGTCCCTTGGGATGAAAGGGTGAATGCTTGTTACCAGGACTGATTGTGAGGACTGGAAATGTAAAGGTGGACATTTTATAGCAAGGAGGGGAGTGATTAACCTTTTAGTCTAGGAGCGGAGGGCCCTGGGACCATCAATGGAGAAGATTAGAGAGTGAGACCCCACCCAGAGGAGCAGTGAGGCTTGAGACTGAGACAGAGAGGATGACGTGAAGAGAGCAGATGACGTGAAGAGATGGAGTGGCTGGAGACTAGGGATCCAGAGAGGGAGAGGGGCTGTGTGCTGAGGACCGTGAGGGGGGGAGAGGGTGGGCGGGATTGCAGGGTATACCCTTTGGTTGGGTGATGATGCATGGACGGGATGGTAACTATGGCAATGAGACGATGTATGATGGAATGAACGTAAAACTAATGTTCCCCCATGTAGACTATCACACAATACACAATAAAAAAAAGAAAGAAAGAAAGAAAGAAAGTTTAATGTGCAGTATGGGTTGTAGAGGCTGAGGAAATTTGAGCCCTAACAGAATTTGAGTTGCAATGGGCAGAGAAGAAGGGAGAAGGTCTTCAAGGGAAGAGCAGGGTTGAGAATGGTCATGAGGGTCAATGAACAGAGGCACAGGCTGCTGGGCATGGCCAGTGAGTGGCTCTATCTGGTTGGAGTTTGGCACAGTGGAGGGAGAGAAGGTTGGGCAGGTGGCCTGGAGTCTGAAGACATTACCTGTCATGTGGTAGATATGAACCTCACTCAGAAGGTAATGGGAAACACTCTGAGGGTTTTGAGCAGAGCTGGGACACATTGAAAGTGGTATTTTTGGAAAAACTGAGCCCAGTGACAGAATGAAGTGTGGAGCATGTAGGAAGAAACTGGAGACAGGAAGATGAGTGAGGAGGCTGTTGCAATAATCCAGGCATGATGTGATGAGGATCTGGACTAAAACAGTGGCAGTAAACCAAGAAAATAAGGACCTGACACATATCAAGTAGGACGGTTCCATAGGATTAGACGGATTGGATAGGAGGAGTATCAAAAATGGATGAGATTTCTCGCAACATTGATTTGTTGGATATACTTCCAAAATGTGCATTTTATTACTTATTCCCAGATATTTATGATTTCTCCAGTGTCATTACCTAACTCATTCACAATCTGGAAACTTATATCCACTTTATCCATCATATAGATTTCACTCCTACTCTATATGTCTTCATAGATAGGTTAGCCTGAACTTTAAAAAAAGTTTTTATATCATTATAACTTGTGATTAATTTTTAAAAACTAAGCCTTACAGAATTCCAGAATTACCAAATCCAGCCTTGATCAAGAATTATTAAAGAAGTTCAGAACTGATAACTCAATCTTAACACAGTTTGCTCAACTGGGGGAACAGCCCTAGGGGTCAATTTAGCCATGTGACAGTGCAGAGCCCAGGTGCCTAAAAAAATCCAAGTTGTTCTTGCATTCCTGAAGAGAGACATGTCCACGGAAAAAGCAGACATCCTGTCACTGAAGAAATGGTAGGTTTGCATTTACTGTGAGGCAAATAGAGCTCTTTCTAGAATTTTCTTTTGAGGTCCAATAGATAAATCAAGGCATTTAGATTTCTCCTGTAAATTAAATAGATTATACAGTGGGTGTGAATGTAAGAATGAATTGGAAGATAGATAACATAAGTGATAATGGAATAGAACCATAATTCCACCCAATCTATGTGAAGAAACAAAAATTCTATTGCCTTTCAAAAATATTGCATTGTGTGATAATGGTATGGTTATGTGGTCATAACTAATTTTACTCATAGTGTAATTTCCCCACTAATAACTTTGACTATACTATGCAAAACAGAATTTCTATTTTAAGAATATAAGGAAGTTGAAAAATTATGAGCAGTCATTAATATTAATCCTGGTAAGTCTCTTTTAAGTCATTACACTTATATCCCAACAATGTATGCTGATACCAACTCTTAGAAAACCCTGGCAAACCTTCTTAATTCACAGACCCAGTTCTGAACCACCTTCATCAACCCAGTATTTTCACCAACCCTGTTCAGATTTTGAAAGTTCAGATCATCACCTTCCTTGTTTCATTTCTGACCTTTCTCCCACAGGACACATGCACAGTGTCCCCAGCTTTGACTTGGATGTCTCTGCTGACATTTTGATGCTGTACTATAGCCATGTTTCCAACGTCATGATAAGCTTTATTTATTCTATATTAAAACAATAATATGGGCCCCCTACCCTTGAGTTGTTGCTGTTTTTGTTGCTAGGTGCCATAGAGTTAGTACCGAACGAATACTGCCCGGTCCTGGACCAACGTCAAAATTAAGCAAGGGTACTCCATAATTAATTCCACGGAAGCAGCAGCCTAGAATTCAGCAAATTTGCCTCAGTAGTCCTCACTAAAGTGTTAAAAGGTGAAGATGTCACTTTGAAGATTAAGCTGCGTCTGATCCAATCCATGGCATTTTCAATCACCTAATATGCATCATAGCGTAGTGGTTACGAATCGGGCTGCGAACCTTAAGGTCAGCGGTTTGAAACTACCAGCTGCTCTGCGGGAGAAAGATGAGGCTTTCTACTCCTGTAAAGATTTACACCCTCGGAAACCCTGTACAGGGTCGCTACGGGTCGGAACCGACTCGATGGCACTTAACAACAACAACAACAACAATATGCATCATAAGGAGCTCTGGTAGCATAGTGGTTACGAATTGGGCTGCGAACCGCAAGGTCAGCAGTTCGAAACTACCAGTTGCTCCGAGGGAGAAAGACAAGGCTTTCTGCTCCCGTAAAGATTTACAGCCTTGAAAACCCTGTTCAGGGTCGCTATGGGTCGGAGCCGACTCGACGGCACTAAACAACAATATGCATCCTAGGAGTCCTGGTGGGCTAACGCGTCAGACTGCAGTCATTTGAACTGCAAGGTCAATGATTCAAGCTCATCAGCTGCTCCTTGGAAACCCTATGTTGTTGTTGTTGTTGAGTGCCGTCGAGTCGATTCCGACCCATAGCGACCCTGTACAGGGTTTCCGAGGGTGCTAAAGGTCGGAATTAACTTGACGGCACTTAACAACAACAACAATATGAATCCTCATGTGGCATTGTGGGTAAATGTGCTGGACTGCAAGGTTGGTTTGACCGCAAGGTTGGCAGTTCAAGCTCACTAGCCGCTCTTCAGAAACCCTATACAGGGTTGCTATGAGTTGGAATCGACTCAATGGCACTTAACAACAACAACAATATGCATGCCAAAATTGGGCAATGACTAATATGGACTGAAGATGTTTTGACACATTTGAATTATAATGTTGGTGTATACCATGGACTGTCAGAAGAATGAACAAACATGTACTGGAAGAAGTACAGCCAGAATGTTCCTTAGAAGTGCAGTGGTGACACTGCATTTAACATACGTTGGACATGTTGTCAGGAGGGAGCAATCCCTGGAGAAGGCCATCATCCATGGTAAAATAAAGCATTAGCAAAAAAGAGGAAGATCTCCAACAAGTTAGATAGACACAATGACTGCAACAATGGATTCACACGTAGCAGTGGTTGTGAGGATAGTGTAGAACTGGCCGGTGTTTTGTCCTGTTGTATGTAGGGTTACTATGAGTTTGAACAGACTGGACAACACCTAATCATAACAATAAAACCTTGAGTTAAATGTACACTTCTGGCAAGGTACTGGTGCTAGGGTGACTTGCTCATTCATTTGGCAAACATTTAATGAGCACCAGTAAAAAGGAGCTCTGGTTGCGTAGTGGTTACGAATCGGGCTGAGAACTATAAGGTCAGCAGTTCGAAACTACCAGCTGTTCCACGGGAGAAAGATGAGGCTTTCTGCTCCCGTAAAGATTTACAGACTCAGAAACCCTGTACAGGGTCGCTATGAGTTGGAACCAACTCCATGGCACATAACCATTACCAACCACTAAGAAGTGCAGACAGAGTGCTCCTTGGAGGCCAGGATGGCCAAACTTTGTCTCTCATATTTCAGACATATTATCAGGAGGGACCAGTCGCTGGAGAAGGATATTTGGTAAGGTGGAGGGTCAGAGACAAAGAGGAAGACCCCCAGTGAGACTGATTGGCAAAGTTGCAGCATTAATGGGCTCAAGCGTGACAACAATTTGAGGCTGGCCCAGGACTGGGCAGTGTTTCGTTCTGTTGCACATAGGGTCGCTATGAGTTGCTACTGACTCTTGGCACCTAACAACAACAATAACTACTAAGTATTTGTGGGAGAAAGATGAGGCTTTCTAGTCCTGTAAAGATTTACAGCCTTGGAAACCCAATACAGGATCCTATGAGTTGGAACCAACTCCATGGCATATAATAACAACAACGCTACGTATCGACTAAGGAGTCGTGATGTGGCGCTGGAGGATAAGCGCTGGTGGTTCTAACCTCAATAGTTCAGTCAGTCTTCATAATCCTAAGAACGGAAAAACTAGATGGTTCCCAGCTACCACTACCAACTGCTCTGAAATAAATCACATTAGAAGGCCCTAAGTGTAAGAGAAAATGTGGAATAAAACCTAAAATTATCCAAAAGATCTGATTTATTGGTCAGAAAGAGACAGGAGAAACAGGAGACTATTGCCTTTGGCTACCTTTCAGGCCTGAAACTCACTATCTTGGCTCAATGACATCCAAGCAGTAGATAGGTTGGAGAAAGTGGCCAACAACACTAGCAAGGTATGCTAACCATGGAATGATCAACCACTGCAGATCAAAAGGGTAACATTTACGTAAGAACAAAATTGAGAAGGGTTGTGAAGGAGGATGGAATGGAAATAAGAACCACAGGGAGGAAGTGGGATAGCTGTTATTACATGGAGGGGATTGTAATGATTGAGATGAAACAAAGTATATGATTTGTTGAATGTAAAATTAATGAACTTCTCTGAAAACCTTCACTCAACTCGCAATGGAAAGGTAAAAAAAACCCACAAAACTTTCTTTAATGATAAAACAATATTGATACAATGAATACCCAAATAAACTTTGACAATGTTCACTACCCTCTACCTTCCTGTAACATCTAACTGACAAGGTTAGACCATAAGGTTACCTCAGAACCCCAAGCAGGAGTTATAGACAAAGCCATCACCCTTCTCTGGACATGTACCTGTCTAAACTTAACTGCAAGGCTTGGAAAAGATTCAAATATGAAGAAATCAATCATGAGTTATAAAGGTTCTTCTTTTCATTCTCGACTGCCTCCCTCTCTGTTATTCACACTCTCAACCTTTGCACAATTGTTACTAGTTTACCTCTGTGAATCTTTATGTCTTGGTTAAGCAAAGCCCAGCTGTATATTGGGCACCAGAACATATAGAAGGAAATGATGTCTCTGTCTCCAGGACTGCCTCAGAAGAGGAGTTCAGGCATGGTCTCACCACTGTGAGAGAGAGGGTGGGAAAGATGGGGAGAAGGAGTAGAAAACAGGACTAGCAGAGAATGTCTGTGTTCTAATAAGCCTATCCATCTGTGTCACTGGGAGACTCAAGAGATGGATGACTAAGAAACACAATCTTTTTCTAGAATGTACCAGTCATACTGAATCAGAGTCACCAGAGGATGCTACCTGGAATGACACTGGTCAAAGCCATTAAGACCAGGCTCAGTCCCTGTGCAGCTTTGGTGGATGGAGAGCAAGCTCAGCCTAAGGCCTGTGGCTGTCCACTCTCACTTAGCAGAGGAGTCTCAGGAGACTGTCAGAAGGATCAAGCAGGGTGAACTGAGGTGCCTGTTGTGTAACCAGGCTGGAGGAGGCTATCCTCAGAGGGTTCACAGCAGGACACCATTTACTGTCAGGGTTTTCTCAGTGGCCACTGCCAAATTAGGAAGGCCAGCTAGCCTGAAAACTCCAGGGAATACAAGAGGAGCAACAGGCATGCCCCAAAGAGGGAGCTGTGCTAATCTTGCCCAACAGCTGTGGCAAGTTTCCTTTCTGCCCAGCATTCTGATCATCCCCTCCTCAATGGCAGAGTGGACTTTCATTTCCTAAAACTCATTTGATTTAACTTCTGACATGAGTGTATTTATCTTTACGAAAAGCATCAGGAAAAAGCATCTGCAGCTTCGTAAATTCTAACTCTGTCCACAGTTTGTAATAGAAGATGCTCTTTAAAGTCATCAGTGTCAATGAGCAAATTATCGTGTGTGTGATTTTCATTTAGTCAGGGACCCAGGCTCAGACAATCTTAGCCAGTGATTATAATTTATAGTTGTTGTTAGGTGCCATGGAGTCAGCTCCAACTCAGAGTGGCCCTATGCACAACAGAATGAAACTTTGCCCAGACCTGTGCCATTCTCACAACTGTCGTTACAATTGTTGGCCCCTTGTTGCTGCCACTATGTCAATCCATCATGTTGCATTTATTCCTCTTTTTCACTGACCCTCCACTTTACCAAGTATGATATCCTTCTCTAGGGGCTGGTCCCTCCTGATAACATGTTCAAAGTCTGAGAGATGAAGTCCTGATTTCCAAGGAGCATTTTGGCTGTACTTCTTCCAACACAGATCTGTTCGTTCTCCTGGAAGTCCATGGCACTGTCAATATTCTTCTGCAACACTATAACTCCAATGTGTTCATTCTTCCACGTTCTTCATTATTCATTGTCACTGTATCTCAAATCCGTTAATTCTTCCGCATGAATATGAGACAATTGAAAATATCATGACTCAGGTCAGATGCACCTTAGTTTTCAAACTGATCTCTTTGTAAAGATCTTGAACACTTTACAACTTGTACAATAGGTTTGCCTGATGTAATACATCGTTTGATTTCTTGATTGCTGCTTCCATGAGTTTTGGTTGTGGATCCAAGTAAAATGAAGTCTTGGACAACTTCAATCTTTTCTCCATTTATCATGAGGTGATTTATTGGTCCAGTTGGAGGATTTTTGTAGTCGAGAATTTTTATCGATTATCGGCTGTTTGATTTTTAGCTGTACAACTTCATATTCTTACAAAGGGGCTGAAATTCAAACTCCTTTGGTTTATGATTTTGGGTGATCAGTAGACAAGAAAGGACCCTGGTGGCATAGTGGGTAAAGCATGGGTCTGTTAACCAAAAGGTCTGCAGTTCAAACCCACCAGTTGTTCCATAGGAACAAGACTAGGCTATTTGTTTCTGTGAAGATTTAGTATTGGAAACCTTACCTAGTAATTCTACTCTGCCCTGTAGGGTAGCTGTGAGTCTGAATCAACTCAGTGGCAGTGGGTCAATTGGAGTAGGTAAAGATGTGGATCAAGAAGGCAGGCCAATATGATTTCTACCCTGGATCCGGGAGAGAAAAGATGCATTTAATTTAGCATAGTGGCCTCCCAACCGCAGGTAAAATGTCTTAGGATTCTAAGCTCACCCCTTCTGTCATTTCCTGTCTTGTTTTGTGTCTTGGGTAAGCCCCTGGCCTCAGTCCTCAAGCACTGTGAGGATTGTTTGTCTGTGACAGAGCATCATTCTGAGTATTCCCTGAGGAATGCTTAACTGCTTTCCCAGGGTAAGACACACAATATCTATTCAAAGAACACAGGGATATTTCCCAGGGCCCCTGGGTCTACCTTCCTTCCCAACCCCAAAGAATCTTCAACCTTGATTGCACTGCTGTGTATTTGCCCGCCAGTACCCTGCCCTGTGTGATACAGCTGCTGGGACCTGCATCCAAGATGGCAAGCAATGGGTGGGGAGCACTATGCACCCAGCTCTCACCAGCCCATGCTAAAAGGAGATAGTCATGCTGCCTCTACATGCTTCATTTTGGGGATTGTGGGTAGAGAAGAACACAGTGAAACCAAGGACTAGAGGAGCAGCAGTTTACCTAAAGGTGCACAGTGAATTAGGGACAGAAGAGGACTAGAATTCTGCTGAGGTACAGTAGCGTCACTCCTGTCCCCTCCTTGGTGGGTGGTGGGGACTTTGTTGTTGTTGTTAAGTGCCGTTGAGTGGTTTCCAACTCATATTGATCCTTTACAGGGTTTCCAAGAAGCAGTTGGTGAATCTGAACCGCCGACCTTGTTAACAGTCCAGCGCTTATCCTACAGCACCACACCAGGACTCCACACCAGGAGGGAACCTTGGAGTGAGGAAAAAGCTGGCAGTTCAGATGGGGAACATTTATTCAAATTGTTTTCTGGGTGTTTTTTAAATTAATTCATTCATAACTTCTTTTGTCTAAAAATTTTGTTGAGTGCCAGGGGCCAATGGTGAAAACATCTGCCACAGAAACTTGTGGAGTTTGCTGTCCAGTTGGGAACAGAGGCAAGCATTACATGATTGCTCTACACTGTAGAGAAGCTCCAATGATGGAGTTCAGGGTCCTTATCCTCACTCAGCATTTTCAGAAGTCACTCTAAAGAGATTGAAGCCTTCGCAGAAGAAGCAACTCTAAAAGTTATGCCCTGAAGAATAAGTAGGAGCTAGTCTGACCACATGCAACTTGCAGGTTTGTGGGTACAAGATGGCAACTCTAGAGAAGGTGCTCAAGCAGAGGGACTAGCTAACTCGAAGACCTGGGAGCAGGAGAAAGGGAGACAGGTTCTGAGAACTGAAATAAACTTGTTAAGACTGAAGTGTTGGGTGTGTGGTGGCAGGGCTCTGAGAGAGATGACTGAGAAAGAGTCAGTGGATTGATCAGGTGACTTCAAAATCACATTAAAGGGTTCTTTCTCTAGGAGCTTGAAAATCCTCCCTCTGGCTGCTGAATAGAGGAGGGCAGGTCAACCAGATAGAAGGAATGTAGATAGGAGGGATCTAGCCAGAGATCAAAGTGGGAGAAATTGGGATCCACACAGTGGTAGTGGATCCAACCGACTGTCTCTGGCTCAACTGGCTTCTGGTGGTTGAGGGCCGTATCTCCTATAATGGTCAACTGTTTGATGAAATCCTCTGCACCTGGACAGGGCTGAAGGTTTAGGGCATAGGAAGGGAAGAAAGAACAGGGCTAAATAAAAGAAGCAGAGCCAGCATCGCACCCCCTCCACGCACGTCACTAGGCGTTGGCAGACATCCTTCAAAGTCAGAGGGTGGAGAACTCTTGTACTTGTTTTTAATTTTCAAGCTGCCATAATAAATGTCACTATTATCTCAGGAAATGCCCTTTGAGATGGAGCAGACACACCATGTCCAGAATGACAGACCAACTCTTGCCATATCTGAAGGGGCTGCTCTCTGATTCTGGTGGCCAAGGTTGCTGTCAGTGTCTTGTGCAGACTTCTGGGATTCCCTGATCCTGAACCTTAGCTATATTCTGAACTTGTCTGTGCCCTTGTCCTGACCCCAAAATGGGTAAAGACTTTTCTATAAAGTATCCCCATAGTGTGCATTCTGACAAGGGTGGTCAAGGGTCCTGGATATTAATGTCATCAGTACCTGAGTGGATGAGGAGGAGGGAAGGAGGAAGCAGTAGGTAGTGACTGAGGCCACACTGTCAGGTAATTTTATGGGGAGGGGGAAGGCAGGTTCTGACCCTTTCCCAAGTTGTAGCACCTGATCCATTTTCTGCATTGCTTTGCTAAGTGAATGAAACGTGGAGATATTCTGTCCAACAAGTTTAAGACTCTGAAGGAGGAAACACTTTTTCTCCTCCTAACACTGCCATTCACCCTCCTGGACCCAAGCCAACTATTTCCCCTTTTCTCTAGAACCCTCAGATAAGCTGCCTGCCATCCTGCCCTGACAGCTGGCCAGGTCCCAGGAATGGTCCACCCTGGATGTGACAGGTCAGAGTGGAAACGCCTTGACAGAGAGGCAAGGGAGGGAGACAATTTCCCAGCCCTCAGCTCCAGACACCCACTTTCAGCCAACTTATCGTTTCCTTCCTTTTGCAAGCACTCTGTTCAACCCCTGACTTGACTGGAAGATAACCCATCTGCATAAGGAAAGCTCAGCTGAAGGAGGTGCGAAAATAGCCTTGAGATTCAAGAGACCAGGAGCCCCTGCTAACTTGTGCTTGGGAGCACTTCACTGGCTCCTGCCCATGAGCAACCAACTCAGCAGCTAATACAATAGCCGTTGCTCCTGCCAAGGAAAGCTGGCTGAGATCCTGGTGGGTAACACCCAGTTGCTCCCACTTGCCTCCCCTTCCCCAACAGAGTCAAGTGGTCTGAGGATGCACAGAGCAAACAAGAGCTCTGTAAACCTGTCATTTACCTACAGACTTCTAAGCATCTATTGAATTCCTGGGGTTTGTCCTATCCAAGCAACGTGTCTTACACATTGATTACCGTAGGATAAAATACTCCATAATCCAGCCATGAAACTTTGTGATACTGACTGCTGCTTCCATGAGTGTTGACAGTGGATCCAAGAAAAATGAAACCTTTGATAACTTCAATCCTTTCTTCTTTTATCATGACATAATTTATTGATCCAGTGGTGAGGAGTTTTGTTTTCTTTACACTGAGATGCAATCCTGTGGTCTTTTATCTTTATCAGTAAGTATTTTAAGTTCTCTTCACTTTCAGCAAGCAAGTTAGTATCATCTGCATATTGAAGTTGTCAATGAGTCCTCCACCCATCCTGATGCCATGTTCCTTTTCATGTAATCCAGCTTCTTGGATTATTTGCCCATGATACAGATTGAATAAATACAGTGAAAACATACAACCTTGGTGCACTGCTTTCCTGATTTTAAACCATTCAGTGCCCTCTTGTTCTGTTTGAATGATTTCCTCTTGATTTATACATAGGTACCTCATGATTACAATTACGTGTTCTGGAATACCCATTCTATGCTATGCCATAACTTGTCATGATCCACACAGGTGAAACTCTTTGCATAGTTAAAGCACATGTAAACATCTTTTTGGTATTTTCTGCTTTCACCCAAGACCCAGCTGATGTCAGCAATGACATTTTCCACTTCCTTGTCTGAGTCTGGCTTGAACCTCTGACAGTTCCCTGTCAATGTACTGTTGCACCATTTTTTAATTGTCTTAATCACAATTTCACTTACATGTGATATTAATGATGGTATCCAATGATCTCCACATGCCATTAGGTCACCTTTCTTTGAAATGGGTATAAATATAGATCTCTTCCAGTTAGTTGACCAGATAGCTGGCTTCCAAATCTCTTGGCATAGAGAAGTGAGTGCCTCCAGTGCTGCATCAGTTTATTGAAAGATTTCAATTTGCATTCCATCAGTTCCAAAAGCCAGATTCAGAAGAGAATGTGGAACAAAGGATATCATTGCTAATGTCAGATGTATTTTGGCTAAAAGGATAGATGTTTGGCTAAAAAAAAAAGATGTCTACCTGTACTTTATTCACTATGTAAATATTTTATTTAGGTTGTGTGGATCATAACTAACTATGGAAACATTGGAAAGAATGGCATTCTAGAACACTTAATTGTGCTTATGTGGAACCTGTACTAGAACACGAGACAGGATAGAGGCTAGTGTGTGGTTTAAAATAAGGAAAGGTGTTTGTCAGTGTTGTATCCTTTCACTGTATTTATTCAATCTGCAAATAAGAAGAACATGGCCTGATTACTTCAGTGCTAGGCACCATGAGCAGCAAAGTCTCTCATGACAGTCGCTAGAAGACACTGTGGGAACAGAACCAGAGCAAGCACCAGAAGTTTTGGAAAGGGTGGAGCTACAATTCAGCTTGAAGAACTATGGTCCTCAGAAGGAGAACCGTTTCTCATATGGGCAGGCTTAAGCCCACCTCCCATCCACATCTCCACCCCAAGTTCTCTGTGTGCATCCTTTGGGACCAGCAGCACTGTGATGAAACAAAGGCTATGGATATCCCTCACATGGATGTTGAGATGCTCATGAAACTCAACAAGAATAAGAAGCTGGTCAAAAAGCTGGCTAAGAAGCATGATGCCTTTTTGACTCCTGATCAAGCAAACCCCAAGGATCCTGGGACCAGGCCTGAATAAGGCTGGCAAATTCTCTTCCCTGCTTATCCACAATGAGAACATGGTGGCTAGATAGATGAGGTGAAGTCCACTGTCAAGTTACAGATGAAGAAAGTGCTATGTCTGGCAGTTGCTGTTGGCCAAGTGAAGATGACAGATGATGAACTTGTCATTGACAGCATCCTCTTGGCTGTCAACTTTCTGATTTCACTGATAAAGAAGAATTGGCAGAATGTTCGGGTTTATACAGCAAGAGCACCATGGGCAAACTCCAGCGTTTGTACTAAGACACAGTTCAATAAACCCTATTGTTAACAATAAAACAAGGAAGAAGAAGAAGAAGAGCTTGGCATCAGAATTAGAGGAAGTTAATGAGTTAAACAGTTTAACAGTTTATGGTGATATGCAGATGACACAACCTTGCTTGCTGAAAGGGAAGAGGACTTGAAGCACTTACTGACAAAGATCAAAGAATACAATTTCCAATATGTATTTCAACTAAATATAAAGAAAGCAAAATCCTCACAACAGGACCAGTAAACATTATAATAAATGAAGAAAAGATTGAAGTTGTCAAGAATTTCATTTTACTTGGATCCATGATCAATGCTCATGGAAGCAGCAGTCTAGAAATCAAACAATGCATTGCATTGAGCAAATCTGCTATAAAAGAACTCTTTAAAGTGTTCAAGAGCAAAGATGTCACTTTGAGGAATATGGCACTGTGAGAATGCTCTGGACTGCAAAGTTGGTTTAAACTTCAAGGTCAGTGGTTCACTCTCACCATCCACTCCTCAGGAACCCTATACAGGGTAGATATGGGTTAGAAGGATTCAACGGCACTTAACAACAACAACCAATGAAATGGCATTTTCAGTTTCTTCATACATATATGAAAGCTGGACAATGAGTAAAGAAGTCTGGCAATGAATTGATGTCTTTGAATTATAGTGTTGGTGAAGAATACTGAAAGTGCCATGAACTGCCAGTAGAACAAACAAATTTGTCTTAGAGGTACAGTCAAAATGACCATTTGAAGTGAAGAGGGTGAAATTTCATCTCACATATTTTGGACATGCTGTCAAGAGAGACCAGTCCCTGGAGGAGGAGCACTAGCTAGATGGAATGACACAACCGTAACAACTGTGAGGCTGGCACAGGACCGAGCAGTGTTTTATTCTGTTATGCTCAGGCTGCTATGAGTCCATGCTGGCTCGATGACACCTAACAGTAACAACAGCATATGAAAAATTAATAAGGATTATAGAAGAAGAATTGATGCCTTTGAATTATAGTGTTGGTGAAGAATATTGAATATGCCATGGATTGCTAAACTTATAAACCAATCTGTGTTGGAAAAAGTACTTCCAGAATGTTCCTTAGAATGGAGGATGGTGAGAATTTGTCTCATGTACTTTAGACATGTTATCAGGAGGGGTCAGACTCCAGGGAAGGACATCATGCTTGGTAAAGTAGAGAGTCAGGAAAAATGAAGATGCTCAATGAGATGGAATAACACAGTGGCTGCTTATATTAATAATGGATTCACACATAGCAATGACTGTGAGGATGGGGCTGGGCCAGGTAGTGTTTCATGCTAGTGTGCACAGTGTCCTTATGCGTCTGAACCGCCTCCATGGCCTCTAATAACAAGAAGTACTATTACGTCGGAAACTCCGGTATAAGTGAATAACTATGTTACAGAACATAGTTCTAAGTCATATAATAAACATACAAGAATTTCCTTTTTTGTTTTCCCCAAGCCAGTAGCTCTCAATACATTCATATAGAACCACTTTAGATACATAGAGGATGAATGGTTTTCCTTTATGGGTTTTATAGCTTGGGTTCCCAGAAAGTGGGAAATGAAATGGTTTTGGAATCAACACCTGTTGAAGGAAGGGGAAGGAAGCAGAGATGTCCAGAAAGATAAATGAGGCTGTGAATTGAGCCTAGGAGGATCTTGGCCAATCCTACAGTCTCTAGTGTTAGAATGGTCCTTCCTCATCATCTCAAGCTGTGCCAAGATGGTCTGACTTTATACTTCTGCAATGATATTAAAATTTACCTCCAATTAGGGATATTGGAACACAGCAGTGGTAACCTTCTAGAGATCAAAAGAGGTAGAACTAGGATTCCAATGTGGTGGCTGTGTGCTGTGGAGTCAGTTCCAACTCACAGAGACCCTATACAGGGTTTCCGAGGCTGTAAATCTTTACAGGAGTAGAACACCTCATCTTTCTCCTGCAGAACAGCTGGTAGTTTCGAACTGCTGACCTTGCGGTTCGCAGCCCAATTCGTAACCACTACGCTACCAAAGCTCCTTAGGATTCCAATGTAGGCCCCTACTATTCTGTGTCACATTATGTGACGGTGACTAGCAGGTTGAAGTTGGGATGAATAGGTGAAAGGAGACCTAATGGTACAATAATGTCTACCACAAAATGTCTGAATTCCCCTTTAGTCAATAAATTTGTCAATGCTTAATTTGTGACATCTCTGTCCTCTATGAGTTCATACTTTCTGTTGTAATTACACATTTATTTCTCTACAGAATTTATTTAGAAAATCTACAAAACCAGCTAATATTCCTCCTACTTTAATATGTGGCTCTCCTGGGATATTGTTAAAATGCAGATTCTGAATCAGCAGGTCACGGATATCCCCGGGATTCTGCATCAGGTAATGTGAAGCTGTTGGCCTTGCCCAGTTTGAGCCTGCTCTTCCAAAGCAGTCTCTACTTCAGTCTCTTTCAGTCAAGCCCATTCCACACCCTCCACCTGTATGAAGCATCAGTTAAGTAGCAGCCTATCAGAGGACTTTTCTATCTACTGGTAGTGTTGCATCACAGATAAGAATATTTATTTGGAAGTCAAGCTGATTTAAAGTTCGAGTACTGTCTTTGCCTCACAAATGGAATTTGTGCAACTTATTTAAGATCTCTGATACTGCTGTGGCTCTGTGGGCTAATGCGATGGACTGCAAAGTTGGTTTGAACCATAAGGTTAGTGGTTGAAGCTCACCAACCACTCCTTGGAAACCCTATACAGGATCACTATGCACCAGAACTGACTCGATGGTGCTTAACAACAATAACAATACTCAGTTTGAGGACTAAGGTGCACCTGACCCAAGCCATGGTATTCTCAGTAACTTCATATGCATGCAAAAATTGGACAGTGACTAAAGCAGACTGTGGAAGAATTGATGCATTTGAGTTATGGTGTTGGAGGAGAATATTGAAAGTACCATGGACTGCCAAAAGAACAAACAGATCTGTGTTAGAAGACGTGCAGCCATAGTGCCAGTCAGAATGGCGAGACTTTGTCTCTAATACTTTGGACATATTATCAGCAGGGATTAGTCACTGGAGAAGGATATCATGTTTGGTAAAATGGAGGGGTGGAGAAAAAAAGGAAGACCCCAATGAGATGGATTGGCGCAGTAGAAAGATCAATGAGCTCAGGTTTAACAATAATTGTGAGGTTGGTCCAGGACCAGGCAGTTTTTCATTCTGTTGTGCATAGGTTGCTATGAGTTCGTACTGACTCGATGGCACCTAACAACAACAATCTTCAGGTTTTTTTTCTATCTGTGAGATAGGCATGATAATATTAGTATTTACCTTATAGGTGGTTGTTGAAATTAAATGTACAAATGCGTGTATACTGTGTAGCACAGTCCCTCACACATAGTACATGTTGTTCATCTATATATTTAAACATTTTATAGTGAATTGAGTGAAGCGTTACAGAAAAGATCAGTTTTAGAATCAGGAAATCATATACTTTGCTTTATTACAGTGATTGCAATCCCCTCCACATACCATCAGTTACCAGTATTTACCACTATTCACTTCTATTGCTGTATTCACTTCTATTCTTTCCTGTATCGCCTGCTCCCTTCATCTTTCTTCTGCTAACCTGCCTCTTTATATATCCCCTGCTCTGTCACCCATGTTAACATGAGTCTACCCTCTAGTCCATGAATCTCTCTCACACACACACTCAGCCATCATAGATTGTTTCTTTTATTAAGAAAACCTCTTCTCACCTTTTTATAACATTGGCCTTAACAACATTTGTCATTTTGTGATTGACTAATTTCACTCAGCATAATGTTGTAAGGTGTTTCACAGATTCATTGTTACTCTTCAACGTTCTGGAGTGTTTCACTGTATGTATGTACCAAATTTAGTTTAACTATTCTTCTGTTGATGGACATTTAGGCTGTCGCCATCTTTTTCATGTCTCTTGTACACCGCATATTGAAGAATCCTGTTTTCTTATCCATTCTGCTCTGTCTCTTGACAGGTACGTTTAATCCATTTATATTCAGTGTAATTGTCAATAGGTATGAACTTGATGGCACTTGATTGCACAACAATGAATTGATTGCTGTCATTTTACTGTTTTGTTTTGGTTTTTTGGTGTGTGTGTATATGGTGCTGCTGGTTTCTTTGTTCCACATTATTTTTTGCACTGAGTTCATTTTGTTTGTGGGTTTACTTTTCATTTTCATTTCTGTTGTATTAATGTTTACTAAATCTTTCTGATTTTCCTCTTTTTAATTTTGATGTGTAGTTGTATTAATTTTCCAAGTAAATTATAATTTACCCTGTAATGTATTATTTTCCCCCTATTTAAAAATAATCTGTTTTATCTTGAAATCGACTTGATACCATTTGGAACAATATCTACACTATTTCCTCTTTTTGCTTTGTAGTAGACTTCATGATAAATTGATGTCTCTTGTTCTTTACTTTCAATCTTGTACGTTTTTTCCCCTCACAATTGGACCTATAAATAACGTCATGATAGAGAAAAGACTGAAGTTGTCAAAGATTTCATTTTGCTTAGCTTCACCATCAACACTTATGGAGGCAGCAGTCAAGAATTCAAACAACGGATTACACAAGGCAAATCTGCTGATCAAGAGCAAAGTTTGAGGACTAAGTGCACCTGATCCAAGCCATGATATTTTCAGTAGTCTCATATGCATGTGGAATTTGGACAGTGAATAAGGAAGACAGTAGAAGAATTGATGCATTTGAGATATGGTGTTGGAAAATATTTTAAAGGTTCCATGGACTGTCAGATGAACAAACAAATCTGTGCTGGATGAAGTACAGCTAGAATCCTCCTTAGAAACTAAGATGACCAGACTTTGTCTCTCATAGTTTGGACATATTATCAGGGGAGACCAGTCCCTGGAGAAGGACATCGTAAGTGATCGAGCAGAGATGGATTGGCACAATGGCAGCAGTTTTGGACTCAAGTATAGCAACAATTGTGAGGATGATGCAGAAGTGGGTGGTATTTCGTTCTGTTGTCCACAGGGTTGCTATGGTTTGGCAATGACTTGATGGCACCTATCAGCAACAAGCTTGCTTTGTTTTACTTTATTTCTATATCTGGATTGAGCTCTGGGTGGTATTGTCATGTATGTTCATCTCAGATCACAGTTTGTTGCTGTTGGTTCTTAATCCAAAGAACACCCTTTAGCATTTTTTTTTTTTTTTTTTTTGTAAAATTGGTCTGGTCATTACAAATTTCTTTAATTTCTGTTCATCAGGAAACATCATAATTTAATTGTCATATTTGAGGGACAGCTTTGCTGGGTATATGATTCTTGGTTGGCAATTTTTTTTCATTTAGGGATTTTATATGTCATTCCATTGCCTTCTTGCCTGCCTGGTTTCCGATGAGAAATCAGAACTTAGTCTTATTGGTTCTCCTTTGTAGGTAAATTTTCATTTTTTTCTGAGCTTCTATCAAGATTCTTTCCTTACCTTTGGTTTTGGAAACTTTGATTAAAATATTTCTTGGTGATTTCCTTTTGGGATATATGCTGTTTGGGGTTTGCACAATTTTTGTATGCTTATCTTTTCATCTTTCATGATGCTGGGGAAGTCTTCTTCCAACAACTCTTGGACAACTGTCTCTGTGGTTTTTATTGTCTCTTCATGTTTTGGAATTCTGATTGCTCATATGTTGTTCCACTTCATGAAACACATAAGCCTTATATTTTCTTTGGCTTTTATCATTCTTTTTTTCTGAGAGATTTATCTTCATGTTCAGTCATTCAGGTTTCCATTTCTGGACCCTACTCTTTTGCCCTTTGCATGTATTATCCATATCTGAAATCTTAGAATGAAGTTTCTGGTTTTATAGTTGCAAGTTTTGTATTGTTTCCAAATTTTCATTTATTTTTTCTGTTCTTGTGGTGTTTTCCTGAAAATCTTTAAAGCTTTTTTCTATCTTGTCCTTGCTTTCCTTAATCTTTCTGTCAATCCTTTGATGCTACCTAAATATTATTCATTCAAATTATTTTTCAGTTGATTCTATTACTCTTTCTTTTTCATAAACATTTTCTGATCTGAATCTTGGTCCTTTGTTTGAACCATTTGCTCTTGTTTCTTGGTGAGGGTTAAATTGTCTGTTGGTTCTGAGGCATGTATAACTGTTTTATTTGTATTTGATTAATGATTATATGTTGATTTGTTCTTTGACTTAAGCCAGCTGTCTCCTGTGGGTATAGTTAGAGAACAGAAATGTGGATTCTATTCTTGTTCACCGTGTGCATACCTCAGGGTAGGTTTTCCTGGTGTTGGCTGCTGTCTATCATTGATCAGATGATATAGGAGATGGTACTGGCTCTTGCTAAGGAGCTCTGGTAGCATAGTGGTTACGAATTGGGCTGTGAACTGTAAGGTCAGCAGTTTGAAACTAACAGCAGTTCCATGGGAGAAGAATGAGGCTTTCTGCTCCCTTAAAGATTTACTGCCTCAGAAACCCTGTGCAGGGTCACTATGAGTCGGAACCAACTCCACGGTACTTAACTGGCTCTTGCTAGTGGGTGGTACTAAAGAGGGCACGGTTATGGCTGGGTTGTATGGACATAGTTATGGTTTCTTTTCCTGTCACCTGTGTCAGTCTGATCTGCCAGGCCACCTTCTATTAACAAAGCTTCTCACAAGAGTTGCACTGTGTCTGGCCACATATTTACCCATCAGTCTCCCTCTCTCACCATCAAGGCTCAGCTCCTCCTCCCAGTAAGCACTCAGTCCACTTTCTAACCTTTCATCTAAAGTTCAGAGTTTCCATATTTTCATCTATCTCTTTCCTTTGTTGCAGAGGGTCCATGTAGTGCCACTGCCTTGTCCACCATCTTGCTACAAGTTCCCTTTATATATTTTTAAATGAATAAAATATAACATATTTTGACTGCCCACAAGTTGTAGAACATAGGTTGCTGGGTCTCTCAACAGTTAAAGAATTATCTGGATTCACCAGGGGAGTTACGAAGGCCTCTCCAAGGACACATGAAACTGCAATAGAGAAAAAGTCCTCAACAGTCTTGGTCCTGGCTAAGCAGAAGGTGAGAACACCTTCCCTGTGTGCTGGGATGTGCCTGGTGGGACCAGCATCGTAAGAAATGACATTGTTTAGTGAATGCTTTTATGTGATCCGTTCCTCTGAGAAACTACTGGGATAGGATGGGGTCTCTTGGTATTCCCAAAAAGAGTTGGGAGGCTCCTGAGCCATTCTATAGTTGATAGGTTAGTGTTCTGTATCATTGCCTCCCCTTTGACTGTTAGGAGGGGTGGCACTGGTTTTCTGCCTGTGAAAAGCATTTACTTCTAGAAAACCTTACTTTTTCATATGGACCCTGACTAATGACAGGCACTGAACCATGAACTGACTGCTGAATTTGCTTTGACAAGTCAGGATTAGAATCAAAGAACATCCCAATGGAATCTATTCATTTGATTGGGTCAACATCAGTAGGAAAATGCGGGTATTTTCCCAAATTAAGGCATAGCTCTTTTCCAGTATTGTTGATGTGATTTCCCACCACTGTTTTTAAGTGCAGTTTTCATGTTTTTTAGTTCAGCAGTTCTGATGCTGCTAAATTATAGTCTGTGTATATGCACATTCCACCCCCCTCCCCACATGTGTAGGTGTCAGACATGTCACTAACCTAATATTTGGTGCATCTCTCAGCACGTGGAGGCTTCTCTCTGATGGGCTCTGTGGGGGAGTGGTGGATGTTAATTCATAGGCTCCATTTTTGGTTCAGTAAGGAAATAAGCTGCTATAGTAACACATTAATGGGGTTTTATCTCAAGAAGAAAGTAAAAAACAGTCTTTTGAGGACAGTGCCACCCAGTAATTATTTTCAGAGCTTCAGGTATTGATATTCACCATCTCAGTGGGTTTATATTAATGATTTCTCTAAGTTGTTTTTTTTTTTTTTGTTGTTTTTTTTAAGTATATTTCACTTTCCATCTGTCAAAACAAACAAACAGCAGCAAGAACAACCAAAAATAAGAAAATAATTGATTTCAGATTTTTTAACTAGGGGAAAAAAGTTTTTAGATCCATGGCCCAGATCCTTAAGAAATAAAATTCAGCAAATTTATGAAGTACCTGGGATTTCTGGTGTTGTGTTGGACTGTGAACAACAAGGTCGGCAGTTCAAA
Source organism: Chrysochloris asiatica (assembly GCF_000296735.1). Classification (NCBI taxonomy): domain Eukaryota; kingdom Metazoa; phylum Chordata; class Mammalia; order Afrosoricida; family Chrysochloridae; genus Chrysochloris; species Chrysochloris asiatica. The sequence continues at coordinate 4,976,327 of NW_006408542.1, read as the reverse complement.
CATACCAACTGCTCTTCAGAAACTCTATGCAGGGTCTGTGTGCATCAGAGCTGACTTGATGGCACTTAACAACAGCAACAAGGAACATCTATGATGTGTCAGGCACTGGATGTACAAGAGAAACAAAAATGGAGAGGGACTCTGACCTATGGAGGGCATTGTGGGGCAAGATACAGACGAGGAACAATTCAACAAATAAGTCAATGAAATAACTTCATGTCCTATTTGGAACAATGAAGGAAATAGCAGGAAATGTGCTAAAGAGTAATAGGGGCTCCACCTACTTAGGCTAGGGTGACTAAGACAGAATTTCTTGAGAAAGTGACATTTAAGCTGAGACCTAGGATGAGAAGTAGCAAAGGTTAGCTCGCTTTCTCCGCTAACTTGGTTAATGTTAGGGAAAAGGGTGGGGGATTGATAAGTCCCTTTCCTTGGCTAATCAGTTTTCCACCTACTTTTCAGAGCCAGGGAACTAACATTTCTATGTTTTGTGCAGGATCTTTCTTACCCTCACACCTTGTGAGGTGGATGACACCATATTCAGAAGAGGAAAATAGTCTAAAATTTTGAGGAAATTGGACAGGATTGTACAGAGTGTAATAGGTTTGGCTGAGAAATGCCATGTCATTGGGTGTTTAATGGTTTCAGATAAATTATACATTTTTGGACTAGCACCCACCTCACATATATTTATTATTATTAATTGTTGTTGAGTCAGCTCCAACTCATGACAACCATATGTGCCACAAAACACAATATTGTCCAGTCCTGTGCCATCTCCATGATCGTTGGTGTGCTTGGGTCCATCATGGTAATTATTGTGCCAGTTCATCTCATTGTGAGTTTCCCTTGTTTCTGCTGGCCTGTAACTAATCATGATATCCTTTTCTAGCAATTGCCTGCCCTGATGATGTGTAACCATATAGATCATACATGCTAGATAGGGAAAATATATAAGAGAAGATTAAAGGGCTCTCAATTCATCTAAATACATTTAAATTTGCCGTAGTGATTTGTAGTCTGACTGGTTATTATAACTGTAGTCTCATCTATCTCTATGCTAGAAGTCCCTGGGTGGTGCAAATGGCTAAGCACTCAATTACTAATCAAAAGGTTGGCAGTTCAGGGAGAGAGGGAGGGGAAGATAGAGCACAGGGTAGGGAATAGACACAGGAAAGCTTGGGTGCTGGCGGGGGGAGCAATACACAAGAAGGGGGAGGCGAAGAGAAGAACAAGGCAGATGGGAGAACAGTTAGGCAGGTTTGCATTGGCTTAGTGGGACAGAGGTAAGTGATGATGTATGCACAACCTTGGAATAACAGGGCTTCAGGATACAGGGTTTGAGGCATGGTTTGAAAGGGTAAATGAGGGGCATAATGTTAAGATGCTTGGCTGTCTTTTGAATCTTGGTTTCCCTTGCCTACCGTTGTGAAATAGACACTTGAGGGGGGTGGTGAAGGAAAAGCCAGAAACATCACAATAGAAAGCTTGTAAGTCCGTCTTCAGCCTATAACTGATTGGAATACCTTAAAGGGGGCTAGAAATTTCCCAGTGAAAGAGACCTCCTGTGGAGCTTTTGCACTGCATAAGACCATAGGTAGAAAGCAGAATCCCATCCAGAATTGTCTGAGGTGGGAAATTTCCACTGGAAAGGACAAATAGACCAGCCTGGAGTGGCTAGAAGAACAGAAGATACTTCGTGAAGAAAGAACAGCAGGAAAAATCAGAAACAATAATGGCAGTATGATTGATTGCCACAAGCACAATCAAGCTGTTCACCCAGGAGCCATCAAGGCAAGTTGTCGAGTCCCTTCAGCGCAAACTCCCTTCTAAGACTAAGACTCAAGGGGAAGCACACGAGCAGGCATGTGGTCTGGCTGGTGACCATGTTGATCACCGATAAGGGAAAGGGGGGGGGAAATCAGCAATGAATTTGTGATCTAAATCTGACCACATTCAATAGACTCTTGTATACCCGGGAAGAAACCTGGATGGCAAGCAGTTACAGCAAGACCCGGGAACTCCTGGGCCCAGAGGCAGTGACATGGCTACAGAGGACTAGAGTGGAGAATGAAGCATCCAGCTGATATGAAGTGAGGGGAGATGCATGAGAACACCCATACTTGCAGATAATATCCACTTGACCTGGCTTCGATGGCTGGATGATCAGAACTCGACTAGAAGAAGAAAGAAGAGGGAAGAAAACACAAAAAAAAGAGTAACCCACTACAATTTGATGAACTTTACCTATACATATGGATGTAGTAGCTCAAAAAAGGGAACAAATCTTTACAGCAAGGATCACTCTTATCCCCTCAGTACACAGGGTAGACAGGGATGGGCTAGTTGGACATTGGTTGCCCAAAATGAGGTGGGGGGGGTGTCCTATAAAGGCAAGAAGTGACTGGCTTACAAGCTTTCAAGTGGGAACCTAGTTCCAGATGGGGCAGGGGTACGTAGAACCTCCGCTGAATGATTTCCAATCAATTGGGACTGTGCTGGCAAAAGGAATAGGGGATAAGACTCTTGTGGTACGATAGTGAATAATTGCCATCAGGACTGACTGTGAGGGTAGGAAATGTGGAGGTAGATGTTTTGTGATGAAAGGAGGGAAGTGATTGATTTTGCAGCCCAGGAGCGGAGGTCCCTGCGACCATTAAGTGAGAAGAACGGAGAGCGGGACCCTACCTAGAGAGGCAGTGATGTCAGGCATGGAGACAGAGATGATGACATGGACAGATGGAGCGGGTGGGGACACGGGACTCGCGGAGGGAGACATGCTCTGTGCTGACAGCCGGGGGGCTGGGCCTGTGGGGTGTACCCCTTGGTTATTTGATGATGTGTGGAGGGGATTATAATCATTGCAATGAAATGAAATATGATAGGATGAATGTAAAACTAATGTTCTCCCATGTAAACCCACATAAATCACAATAAAAACCTAAAAAAAAAAAAAGGTTGGCAGTTCAAAGCCACCAAGACCTGCCTTGAAAGAAAGGTCACAGCTTGAAAACCTTCTGAAAACCCCTTCTACTCTACACACCTCAGAGCACCACGAATTGGAATGAACCCAATGACACTAGGTTGGTTTTTCAGTTTCTTTCTGTTCTCTCTGTTCCTTGACCTAGCAGCACTGATGTTGGAGCTTGTGGGAAGGAGTTTGGAGTCACCTGTGTGTTTGCCTGTTTGTCAGTAGTGTCAGGTTTATCTTGGTAGCAGTCCCATCCTCTGCTGGTTGACTCATGGGAGACATGCAGCCTCTAGATGCAGAGGTGAGTTCTCCAGTAGGCGTATGGATTAGTTCTTGAGTTGATGGTAGTTATGGCAGTGGGGAAGATCTGGCTAATGCAAGGCCTGTCTCTACTCTCACTACCCAGTGTGAAGGTCACCCCTCTTCATCTTGATGGACCACGGAGTGGCCAAATCCAGATGACTTAAGCTCCAACTACCTTCTCTAGTAACTTCTCTTTTTTTTGGTTTATTTGTTTATTTAAGGTTTTATTATGGATTGAGTAAAAGTTTACAGGGCAGATCATCAGTTTTACATTCAACAAACCATGCACCTTGTTTCATTGCAATGATTATAATTCCCTCCATGTGCCATCAGTTACCACTGTTTTTCTCTATTCACTTTAGCTTTCTTTTTTTAAAAAACACTCAGGCATATATAATAATTTACAACACCAAAGGGCACATTCTGCAAGTTGACCTCCTGGCACCATCTCTTAGTCCCTCACTTCCCATGAATCTAGAGTCCTCAGCTGCTCCCTCTCTCCATGTGACCATCTCTGCTACCATCTCTGATGTCACTGCTTCTCTGGATAAGGTCTCACATTCCGCTTTTGCTCTTCTCACTTGATGGTCCTAGGGTCCTCAGTTTCTGGAATGTAATATTACTCTCCCATCTTTCTTACAAAACTTCTACCTTTACAATTGTGACAGTCACAATGAGTCATGATAACGATTACTCACTATTGAATAAGAATCTTATCCCTGTCTCTTTTAAGCAGAGCCATCTAGACAAGAGAAAATTATTCATTGGGGACTCTTTCTTTCCCCACACACTATTAAACTAAGCTCCCCCTTGAAACCTTGTAAGCCAGTCACGTTGTATCTTTATCGCCCATTCATTTTAGGTAGTCAGTGCCTAAATTGCCCGTCCTTATCTACCCTGTGTACAGAGGGGATAGCATTGAAACAATGTGAAGACTCCTTCCCTCTCTGTTGGTATTTAGAGTCACTACCTCCATGAGTATAGATCAGGTTTATCAAATTGTAGCAATATTCCCTCATTTTCATCATCAAAACTTGTTTTGTTCTTTCTTTTTTTAATCTTCTTCTACTCGAGTTCTGATTAGCAAGCCATTGAGGCTAGGTCAAATAAGTACTATCTGCAACTTTGGGTGTTCTTGTGTGACACCTCTCACTTCCTATCAGTTGGATGCTTCACTCTCAGCTTTAGACTTCTGTGGCTATATCCTTGTCCATAGGCTCAGGTGTCCCCTGGTCTCACATTTTGGACCAATCAGCCCCTCTTCTGCTCTTGCTCATATCCAGGTCCATGGGAATCTGTGGAATGTGGTTCCAGCATCTTCTTGATTGACCCAGTCTGGAAAACTTACTATCTTTGCTATCACATCGAATGGTAGGAAGTCAGGCTTCCCACCTCCCTCTACCCACCCAATTCACTTTCTTTCAATTTTGCTATCTTTTGATTCCATCTTCTGCCACATCTCTGAACCAGCAGGCACATTTACCAGTTCAGTGGCTTAGAACTATGCCAGGCAAATGTCTGACTTAGATTTAGGTTGGGTGGGGGATTGTGGGGAGGAGGAGATAAACAAGTCAGGAGCCTTTGATTTCATGGAAAGGGGCAAAGAAGCCATCCATAGTGAACCCTCTGTTAATTCCTCTAGCCTCCTTAATAAAGAGTTGTGGGACATTTTATAAATATCAAGTTAGCTCACTCCATCTTACAAATCCTATGGTTGGGTGTAGCACTTCTGTTCTGAGATGTGAGCTATCTTCCAACTTTCCACTGGCTTGGGCTGAGGGATCCTCAATCTATTTTTCACATTTGTATGTACCACAAGTAGATGGTAGAGCCAGGACTCAAGCCCAGGTCTATCTGGTTCCAAAACCCGTGTTGTTTTCTCTACATAGTGCTACCTCTACTACATACCATATTTTAGAGTTGGAACATGTTTGGACAGAAAAAAAACAAACAAACCTCCCAAGCCAAGGGAGAGAATAGAAAAATCTCTATTGTTGAAGGGAGAGGTGGTGTGGATACTTTTTAAGATTCTTGAGCAAAATCTGGTTAGAAAAAACAAATGGGATGGGTTTAAAGAGATGAAGTTAAAATGTCTAAACTGCCGAAATGAATACTATGTGCTTTGGCCTGGGGCCTTGGGCTGAATGCCTCCCCCAGGGAGTATAAACCCTGGCCCCATTCTGCTTAGCTTGGCCTCACCTACATGGTAGATAGTTCCAGTATATATTTTCTTCTTGGACAAGCCTGCCTGCTAGAGAGCAGACAATTGTATAAGATGGCAGAAGGAATTTAGTTGCCAGGATTTAAGCTATGCTCGACTGTAAGTATCCAAGACACAGAACTCAAACCACAAAAACTGGTCATAAAGCAGAGCCAAGGAAAAGAATGATTTACAGCTTCTCTAATGCTGATTTTGTGGTCAAGCACAGACAGGAGCAGTGCTAGTCAGGGAAGAAGGAGGCAGTGACTGAGCAGAAATAAGGGTACTATCCTTGTTCTGGAGTCCTGGTATGGCACGGTGGTTTAATGCGCTGGACTTCCAAGACTCTTTAAACCACAAAGGCAGCTGTTCTGTATAGGATCATATCATCTGCAAATAAGGAGAGTTTCACTTCCTCTTTGCCAATTTGGATGCCTTTAATTTCCCTGTCTTGTCGTATAGCTCTTGCTAAGACTTCCAGCACAATATTGAATAGGAATAGTGACAAAGGGCATCCTTGTCTGGTTCCTGTTCTCAGAGGGAAGGCTTTCAGTTTCTCTCCATTGAGAGTAATGTAGGCTGTTGGTTTTGAATATATGTTCTTTATTATGTTGAGGAATTTCCCTTCAATTCCTACTTGGTTGAATGTTTTATCAGGACTGGATGTTGGATTTTCTGTATCAA
>NW_006408542.1:4967574-4969199 GCF_000296735.1 Chrysochloris asiatica | reverse complement strand
GCTTTTCAGCAGGGTGTTATTCAGTTTCCATGTATTTCACTTTTACTTCCTTGGTCTTCCTATTGTTGATTTCTAATTTGATAGCATTGTAGTCTGAGAAGATGCTTTGTATTATTTTGATATTTGTAAATTCATGCAGCAGTTGGACTATTCTTGCTAAGATCATTAAACATTTGCCTGTACAGGCCTCTCCAATCTCTGTTATCCACATCTGACAAATGGATTCAGATTCTTTATGGATTCTTCTTTGCAATTGTTTAAACACTGAGTGGTTTTCTCTGGCTAAGCCAGGCAACTGTGGAGCATGAGTCATGTTGTATGAATAAGGGTATCTTGTGGAAGGATGGGGACTGAGCTTAGAGTTGCTCAGTTGGGCTGTATTTTAAAGGCATCTGATTGTACATTACCAGGAAGTGAAGATGCTCACTCTATCTGAATTAATTTCCAGTGGCTGCCATAACAAATCATTACAAGCTCAGTGACTTAAAACAATGGAAATTTATTTTCTCATAGCCACGGACAGTACAAGTCTGAAATCCAGGTGTTGACAGTGCTGTCATCTCTTCAGCTGCTCTAGAGGAGAATCTTTCCTTGTCCCAGTTGCTCTTTGGCTTATGGCTGCAACACTCCCAACTCTGTCTTCCCATGGTCTTCTCCTACTTCTCTTTCCTGCCTGGTGAAAGAACACGTGCCATTGGATTTAAGGCCTATCCAGCAACCCAGCATGATCTTATCTTAAAATCCTTAATTGAATCTTCAAAGGTCCTTTTCTCAAATAAGGTCAGATTCATAGATCCTGGGGGTTAAAATACTGACATATTTTATTGGAGGGTAGGCACCCTTCAACCCATCACACTATACTAGCTGAATTAGATTGGCTGTTTATTATTGTTTAATTGAATTAATGGAATGCTTTACAAATGTTTTATTTAAATTCATTTTCTGCTTATTCCAATTGTTTTTTCATGATTAGCATGTATTAGTTAGGTGCTTTTCAATTAACATGGACAAAGAGGATTTTATGTAACATCTTTCATGTTCACAGAAGGCAGGGGAAATAAGATTGTATATATATATATATAACACATGTAAAACTTGAAGAGACTTAAAAAAATTAAGGGTTAGAATTTAGAAATTTATATAAATGGCATTTGAGTTCATCTTTCTAGGATCATAATGATGATAATAATGATGGGAATGATTGACACTAATGTTTGTTAAATACAGGGTACTCTGCTCAATGTTTTATATGGTGAGTAGAATTTAAACAAGTAAGGTAAAGGCAATGAAATTCTAGACAGAAGGACCAGCATGGAGAGAGGAAGGTTCAGGGCCTATCTACAAATAGGAGTGTAGCTAGACTGTGGGGTATGTGAAGAAGTATAGGGAATAGTAAGGCCACAGAGATAGCTAGAGTTACCCTATAGAGAATCTTCATTCTGTGGTTCATTAGAAAACATGCATGGATTTTCAGTGGTTTCCATAATTGCTCCCCCTGTTACTGACGCAACATAAGAGGACGGAAATCCCACCTTTGAGCCGGACTTAAAGTCTGTTGCACAAGGAGATTCGTGTTTAACCACAAAACCGTCACTCTTCTGTCTGTCGGGCTGTGGTGGTTTTAA
>NW_006408542.1:4953018-4964546 GCF_000296735.1 Chrysochloris asiatica | reverse complement strand
TGAGGTTGGCCCAGGATCGGACATTGTTTCGTTCTGCTGTGCATGGGGTCGCTATGAGTCGGTTCTGACTCGATGGCACCTGACAACAACAACAACATTACTAGCAGCAAAGATTCCTAGTAGTGCAATGAAGAATTTGGTTGCTAACAGAACGATTAATGGTTCAAACTCATCCAATTGCTCTGTGGGAAAAGAAGACCTAAGGATCAACTCCCATGAAGGTGAAAATTGCAGCCTAGGAAAAATTCTGGGACATTTTTTCTGTGTCTTATAAGGCCACTATGAGTCAGAATCTATCCAACAGTGCACAGCAACAGCAAAATCCCTAGAAGAAGTTACCTTTTCTTTCTTTGTGACCATTGCCCACTGTGCAGTTTATAGAAGCATTTGTATCTCTCTGGTGTCCTTAACTCTTTCCAAATATGCTCTTCTTCTTGCTTGTAAGCTCCTTGAGATCAGCACCTAGTGTAGAATAGGCTTTTATATGTTGGTCAAAGTGTCAGCAATAGAATGGACAAACAGCCTAAAGATAGAATACAATAAAGAGATGGGTGTGGGAAAGGATGTGTAGAATGGGATGATGGTAACAGGAACTGACAGAGGAAAGCCTGTGAAAGATAATTTGGAAGTTAATGTTGGTAAAACACAGCAACTGTGATTTTTGTGGAGGTAGGGTGAACCAGTTCTGGTGCTGTGCTGTGAGTTAATACTCTGGACTGCAAGGGGAATTTGAACCACAGGTTGAATGTTCAAACTCACCAGTCATTCGCTAGAAACCCTATGCAGGTCAGAACCAACTCGATGGAACTTAACAACAATAAGAAGAGGGTGAACAGGTAGAGGTGAACCCAAATTACCAAAGGTTTCCAGGGGGTATACTGTCAAGGCAGGCAGAAAAATAGTCTCAGTAAAAGATTCTTAATTTGTCAAGTGGAAGGCAAACTACTGAAGAAGATGTGTTCTTACTTAGCTGCTTTCTCTGCCTGCAACTCCCACTCAGTCTCACATTAAATACTCAAATCATCAACATCATTTAGGAATATAACCAGAGATTTGGCTTTTAGATGCCATACAGATTCTAGATCTTTGGGTATATTCTCTTCCTCCTCTAACTTCTCATTTAGCACATTCAGTTTTATATTTATTGTTTCTCATACTTTCCCAAGCAGAGAATAAGAGTTGAGTTAACTCTGTGCTCACACAATTTCACTCATTTTAGAATAACAGAATGACCTACTTAAGCTGCACCAAAAATAAATGATCGATATTCAACCATTTCAAGAAGTAGCATATGATCAAGAGCCAATGATCCTGAAGGAAGAAGTCCAAGGTGCATTGAAGGCATTGGCAAAGAACCAGGACTGGTAATTGATGGAATACAAATTGTAATCTTTCAACAAATTAATGTGACACTGGAGGCACTCACTTATCTATGCCAAGAAATATGGAAGACAACTACCTGGCCGCCAGATAGAGATCCATATTTGTATCCCTTCCAAAGAGAAGTGACCCAACAGAATGTGGAAGTTATTGGACAATATCATTGGTATCCCATGCGGGTAAAGTTTTATTAAAGATAATACAAAAATGGCTATAATCATACATGGATAGAGAACTTCAAGAGGTTCAAGCCAGATTCAGAAGAGGACATGGGATAAAGGATATTAATGCTTATATCACATGGATCTTGGTTGAAAGCAGAAAATACTAGAAAGATGTTTACCTGTGCTTTATTGATTACACAAAGGCTTTCAATTGTGTGGATCATTACAAGGTATGGACAACATTGTGAAGTTTGAGTATTCAAGCACACTTAATTGTGCTCATGAGGAATCTGTACATAGACCAAGAGGCCATTGTTCAAACAGAACAAGGGAACACTAAATGGCTTAAAATTAGGAAAGGTGTGTGCCAGGGTTGTATTCTTTCACCATACTTATTCAGTCTGTATGCAGAACAAATAATTCAAGAAGCTGTATTGTATGAAGAAAAATGTGGCATCAGGATTAGAGGAAGACTCATTGACAATCTGCAATATGCAGATGATACACAACCTTGCTTGCTGACAGTGAAGAGGACTTAAAATATTTACTGATGAAGGTCAAAGACCACAGCCTTCAGTATGGATTTCATCTCAATGTAAAGAAAACAAAAATCCTCATCACTAGACCAAACAATATCCTTATCAGTGGAAAAAAGATTAAAATTGTCAAAGAGTTCATTTTGCTCAGATCAGTCATCAACAGTCATGGAAGCAGCAGTCAAGAAATCAAATGATGTATTGCATTAGGCAAATCTGCTACACAAGACCTCTTTAAAGTGTTCAAGAGAAAAGATGTCAGTTTGAGGACTAAGGTGCACCTGAACCAAGCCATGGGATTTTTAATAACCTCATATGCATGCAAAAGTTGAACAGTGAATAAGGAAGGCCACAGAGGAATTAATGCATTTGAGTTATGGTGTAGGAAGAGACTTTTAAAAGTACCATGGATTGACAAAAGAACAAACAGACCTGTGATGGAAGAAATACAGCCAGGGTGGCTTCTTGGAAACCAGGATGGCCAAACTTCATCGCTCATCTTTCCGACACATTATCAGTAGTATATGAGTCACTGGATAGGATATCATGTTTGGTAAAGCAAAGGGTCAGAGAAAAAGAGAAACACCCCCAACTAGTTGGATTGGCACAGTGGTGGCAGAGATGGGCTCAAGTGTAGCAATGATTGTGGGGATGGCCCGGGCAGTGTTTCGTTCTGTTGTGTATAGGGCCACTATGAGTCAGTACCAACTCTATGGCACCTAACAATGACAACAACAAGCTGACTATAAAGCTTTACCTCCAGATCCAAAATAGAGAAAACGAAGTTAAGAGTGACTCTAACATTTTTGTGTGAACAACTAGAAGGATGCAATGTTTATTAACTGAGATAGGGAAAATTGAAGGTACAGTACAATTGGTAGGGTTGGTTTTGGTGAAAATATGTTGGACCTGTCTATTAGCTCATTGGATTTGTTGAGTAGGCAGCAAGACATTCATACTTGGGAAAAAACAAGGCCATATGTAAAAACCCTTCCAATACCTAAGTGTCTTTTTCTTGCAACTCCAGACAGAAACTTGCCACAGTGGGGGCACAGATGGTCAAGTTAGCAGACTGGCTCTACCTGTAGCCTTGCCATGTAGGAGGCATCTAATTAACTGGAAAAGAGTATTTTTCTAATACATTGCAAGGAAAAGCCAAATCTTCTTATCGAAGAAAGACAAGAAATGAAGCGTGATTACCTATAACTAGCATAGTACAATCAGAACCTTGTGGAGACCATGGGGACAGGCTTGCCGAGGCTGGCTGTTCTTCCCACCACGATCTTCCTATGGTGATTCATTGCCAGATGAGAGCATGGCCTGCCCGCCCTCTCTCCCCTGCCCCTGCCCCTTCTTCATTGCATACAGGTCATCAGTCTTCAAGGAAAGGTACTTTTTCCAGTCTGCCGACTGTATTGGGAAAGTGTGAACCATCCTTGTTTTCATGGGAATGTTTTCAGCTTATCTGAGAGCCCATTGCAGTTCCTTAGTCATTCATCGGTGTATACACACAGCATGGTTATGAGTTAAGTTGGTAGACGTTTTCATTGGTTGGAGTTACTGGTTTGGGCCTTTTCAGTTTAGAAAAAGGTGCAGAAAGCTGTGGATCTGGATTGGTGCAACAATTCCATGCCTGGAGAACATCTAGAAAACCTTCATCCAGCCTCCAGAAGTTGTTAAGAGACCAACTTTCCCCCTTGAAGTATTCTCTAAGGTCTCCGCTCTACAAAGCACAACACTAATGTTTGTTTTGTTAGATGTCAGTTCAAGTGCCCCTAGTGATTTCAGTAAGACTACAGTACACATACCCAGCTGCTTACTGTTTGTGGTTGCTGTATTTCTCTTCTTTTCCCCCGTGTCCTTTTCCACCCCTCTTAAGAGTTATGCTAGTGAATCTTACTCCGCATACACTTTTTTGCTTTGTGAAGGCAGCGGTTGAGGGCACAAGGACAGACATGGGGACATTTATGTAAATAAGTCTCTCCAGTCACCACACTGCGGCTGAACAGTGTGTAGTATTTTCCCAGTCAGCTTTGCCATACTGATGTCAATCATTTGAGAGAAATTATTCAGATTTTATTTTTGTGTCTGTGGTAAGAAAACATTAACCAAAAGATTTTCTGTTTGGAAGCTCCCCCTGAACCCCAAGCTATTTGCTCACATTAACAAATTAAAGCACCTGAAGCATAATTCATTCTTTACCTGTATACTAAAAAGGAAAAATGGGAAAAAAAACCACACGCTGTCATATTGATTTTTTTATACTGAGCCTTTTTACCTCTGTGTAAAAAATATATATACAGTGTATGATGTACATTTTAGTTCTTAACTTTTTTTTATGGTTTCTAATATGTATGACCAATGTAGCCATTGCTTTAAAATGTACCATGTAAATATAAACTCATCCTACCAGAAAAAAATTAAATTAAATTAAAAATGTGACGTTGGAATTCAGGAGAAAAAAAAAATAGAAATATACATTTGGAAGTCATAAACCTATAAATGACATTTAAAATTTTGAGACTGGGTGAGACTACCAGTTGTACTGAAGATAGCTACAAAAGAGAAGATATCCAGGGACAAGTTTCTGAAGCTTACTTATGCTTTATTGACTATACAAAGGCTATCGACTGTGTGGATCATAATAAACTAGGGATAACATTGCAAAGAATTGGTATTCCAGAACACTTAATTGTGTTAATGAGGAACTTGTATACAGACCAAGAAGCAGTCACATGAATAGAATAAGATGATACTGAATGGTTTAAAACCAGGAAAAATGTGTGCTGGGGTTGTATCCTTTAACCATATTTAGTCAATCTGTATGCTGTGCAAATAATCTTAGAAGTTGGATTATATGAAGAAGAATGTGGCATAAGGATTAGAAGAAAATTTATTAACAACCTACATCTGTAAATTTGTCATACTGTGGTGGTTTGTGTGTTGTTGTGATGCTGGAAGCTATACCGCTGGCATTTTAAATACCACCAGGGTCACCCATGGTGGACAGATTTCAGCTGAACTTCCAGACTAAGACAGACTAGGAAGAAGGAGGCAGATTACTTCTGCATATTTGCTTAAAACCTTATGAATAGCAGTGGAACACTGTCAGGTAGCACCAGAATATTAAAGATTAAAACATGATGAGTAGCACATAATATTGTCAGATGTAGTACCAGAAGATGAAGTCCTTAGGTTGGAAGGCACTCATATAAGACTGGGGAAGAGATACCTCCTCAAAGTAGAGTTGACCCTGATGACTTGAATGGAGTAAACCATTCAGGACCTTCATTTGTTGATGGGACACTACTTAAAATGAGGAGAAGCAGAGGTAAACATCCATTAATAATCAGAACCTAGAATGTATGAAGTCTGTGCCTATTGTTGTTAAGTGCTGTTCAGTCGGTTATGGCCCATAGCCACACTGTATAGTGTTTTCGAGGAGCCCATGGTGATCTTGAACCACCAACATTGCGGACAAAACTTGCTGTCCAGTGCATTACCCCTCAGCACCACACCAGAGCGCCATATGAAGTATTAATGGAGGAAAATTGGAATTTGTCAAAAATGAAATGGAACAAATAAAGATCAATATTCTAGGCATTAGTGAGCTGAAAAGGACTGGTATTGGCCACTTTGAATCTGACAAGCAAATGATTTACTATGCAGGGAATGACAAATTGAAGGAGAATGACATTTCATTCATTATCAAAAGAACATTTCAATATTTATCAAAGTATAATGCTGTCTGTGATAGAATAATCTCCATATGCTAACAAGGAAGACCAGTTAATGCCATTATTATTCAAATGTACTCACCAATCACTAAAGCCAGTGATGATGAACTTGAAAAATTCTATCAACTTCTTCAGTCTGAAATTGATCAAACATGCAATTAAGATGTAGTGATGATTAGTGATGATTGGAATGGGAAGGTTAGAAAAAAAAGAAGGTTCAGTAATTGGAAAATATGTCCTTGATGACAGAAATTATACTGGAGATCTCATGATTGAATTTTACAAGAACAATGACTTATCATTGCAAATACCTTTTTAGACAACATAAAATATGACTATACACATGGACTCCTGGTGTGGCAATGTAGGAAAAGCACTGGACTTCGAACCACAAGGTTGGCAGCTCAAACCACCTTGGAAACCCTATATAGGGTCGCAGTGAGTCAGAAGTGACTCAATGGCACTTAACAACATACACATAGACCTCACCAGACTGAATACAGAGAAATCATATTGACTACATTTGTGAGAAGAGACAGTGGAAAAGCCATATCATCAGACAGCAGATTATGGAACAGACTATAAATTGCTCATAAGCAAGTCCAGGATGAAGCTGAAGAAAATTAAAACAAGTCCATGAGAGTCAAAATATGATCTTGAACATTCCCACCTGAATTTAGAGATCTAAAGAAAAGATTTGTAGAGTTGTGGAATGACATCAAGAACACTATAGAGGAAGGAAACAAAAGGTCATTAAGAAGACAAGAAAGATAGAAAAAACCTAAATGGATGTCAGAACAGACTCTGAAATTTGCTTTCCAATATAGAAATGCTAAAGCAAATGGAAGAAATGAGAAGAACTGAACAGAAAATATCACAGGGCAGCTAGAGAAGACAAAGTCAAATATTATACACAAATGTACAAAGACCTGGAGTTAGAAAACCTAAAGGGAAGAACACACTTAACATTTGTCAAGCTAAAGAATTAAAAAAACTCAAACCTTGACTTGAAATATTGAATGATTCTATAGAGAAAATATTGAATGATACAGAAAATATCAAAAGAAGATGGAAGGAATACACAGCCACTGCACCAAAAAGAAATGGTTGATGTTCAACTATTTCGAAAGTCAGCATATGATCAAGAACAAATGGTACTGAAGAAGAAGTCCAATGTGCACTGAAAGCATTTGCAAATAACAATGGAAATGATGCAATACAAATTTAAATATTTCATCAAACCAATGCAACACTGGAGGCACTCACTCATTTATGCCAAGAAATTTGGAAGAAAACTACATTGCAAACTGACTTGAAGAGATCCATATTTTCCCCTTCCCAAGACTGGTGACACAACAAAATGCGGAAGTCATCCGACAATATCATTAATATCACATGTAAGTAATTTTTTGCTAAAGATAGTTCAAAAATGGCTGCGACAATACTTTGCCAGGGAATTGCCAGAGGTTCAAAATAGATTCAGACAAAGATGTGGAATGAGGAATATCATTGATGACATTAGATGGATGTTGGGTAAAAGTAGAGACTACCAGAAAGATATATACCTGAGATTTATTGAGCATGCAAAGGCTTTCAACTGTGTGGATCATGACAAGGTATGGACAACATTGCAGAGAATGAGTATTCTGGAACACTTAATTGTGCTCATGGGGAACCTGTACATAGACCAAGAGACAGTCATTTGAATAGATCCATGGGACACTGAAGGGTTTAAAATCAAGAAAGGTATGGACCAGGGTTGCATTCTTTCACCATACTTACTCAATTCAGTCTGTACACTGTGCAAATAATCCAAGGAGCTTGCTTGTATGAAAAATAATGTGGCATCAGGATTGGAGGAAGATTCATTAACAACCTGAGATACCCAGATGATATATAACCTTGCTTGCTGAAAGTGAAGAAGACTGAAAACAGTTACTGATGAAGATCAAAGATCACAGCTTTAAACATACATTGCACCTCAATATAAGGAAAACAAAAAAAAATTTTTTTCTCATACTTTGGACATATTATTAGGATGGATTAGGTTAATGGAGAAGGATACCATGACTGGCAAAGTGGAGGGTCAGTGAAAAAGTGGAACACTCCCAACGAGATGGATTGGTACAATGGCAGCAGCAATGGGCTCAAGCTTCACAATGAATATGAGGCTGGCACAGAACCTGGCAGTATTTAATTTTGATGTGCATAATGTTGCTATGAGTTGGAACCATCTCAGGGGCACCTAATAACAACAAAGGTATGCAGATGATACAACATCGCTTGCTGAAAGCGAAGAGTACTTGAAATACTTACTAATGAAATTTAAGGACCACAGACTTTGGTGTAGATTGCACCTTAATATAAAAGAAACAAAAACCCTCACAACTAGACCAATAAATAACATCATGATAAATGGAGAAAAGTTAGAAATTGTCAAACACTTGACTTTGTATATATCCAAAATCAACACTTAAGAAAATAGCAGTAACAAAATTAAACAACATATTGCATTGGACAAATCTACTGCAAAAGACCTCTTTTTAAAGTGTTAAAAAGCAAAGATGGCAGTTTGAGGACTGGGGTATGTCTAACACAAATCAAGGTATTTTAAATCACCTCATACACATGTGAAAGTTGGATAATGAATAAGGAAAACCATCAAGTAATTGATACGTTTGGGTTACTGTCTTAGAGAGACTATTAAAAATTCCATGGACTACTATAAGCAAGGATGGCAAGACTTTGTCTCTTATACTTTGGACATTTCAGGAGGGATCGGTACCTGGAGAAAGACATCATGCTTGGTAAAGTCCAGGGACAGAGAAGAGGAAGACCCCCAATGAGATGGATTGACACAGTGGCAGCAACAATAGGCTCAAACATGACAACAATTGTGAGGTTGTCTCAGGACCAGGCAGTGTTTCATTGTATTGTACATAGGGTTACTATGAGTTGGAACTGACTCTATGACACCCAACAACAACAACACAGTGTTTAAGGAGTACTGGTGGTATAGTGGTTTATGCATTGACTTATTCATTGCAAGGAGGCTGTTAAAATCCAAGGGAGACATATGAGGCTGTTGGCTCCTGTGAAGAATTACAGCCTTGGAAATGCTATACAGGGTCTCTATGAGTCAGACTAGCTCTGACGGTCTAAAGCACGCCACACCTGATTCCAGGTGCTGGGGTTGGTGCTGCTAGCTCCCCAATCCCTTTGATGTGGTTCCAACCACTGAAAAAGCAGGTGCTTCACTGGAAGTAGATGTGGGTGGGGGCTAGTCATGCCTCTGGTCACCAAGGCAATGTGGGGTACAAGAAAAAAATCTGTAACTTTCTCTCAGCCAATAAGTAGTATGTCTCTGTGCCACTAACCGCTCTCTTGCTTTACAGTTGCCCATGAAGGTTCAAGACGGCCAGCCAGCACAGATCACTTTTCTCTTTTTTCCTCCCTTATGTGCCTGTTTAGCTACTTTTACCTAATTACAGGTAGTCCAGGGCTGGCCAGGGCTGGCTTTACAGGTTTACAGCATGGCATACCTGAATCCTGACGCCACG
The DNA here is from genome assembly GCF_000296735.1 of Chrysochloris asiatica. Taxonomy (NCBI): domain Eukaryota; kingdom Metazoa; phylum Chordata; class Mammalia; order Afrosoricida; family Chrysochloridae; genus Chrysochloris; species Chrysochloris asiatica. The sequence goes on along the minus strand of NW_006408542.1, from coordinate 4,955,169 downwards.
GCGAATGCAGATAATTCCATACTCAATTTAATGGGGCTTACAACTGTAGCATTTATTTTCATCTGACTCTGACCTTCAGGAGAGTGAGTGCACTCGGGCTGGGGTACGCTGTCACCAAGGGCATGTGGGGAACAAGATAAAAATTGCACCTTTATCTCCCAGAGTCACTGGTATGTTTCTAATTTTCCTATTTCATACTTTGTATATTCCATCTTCTAGTTATTAATGGATGTTTGCAGCCGTTTCTCCTCATTTTGTATTGTGTATCAACAACACAAATTCAGCAAATGAAGGTCCCAGAAGCTTTATACTATTCACATCATCGTGGCCAACTCTATTTTGAGGAGGCAACCCTTCCCCAGTCCTATTTTGAGTGCCTTCCAACCTGAGGGGCTCATCGTCTAGCACTATTGCTACTGTTCATAAGGTTTCAGTGGCTAAACATTCCGAAGTACTCTGCCTCTCCTTATTCCTAGACTGTCTTAGCTGAAACCTGTCCACCACGGATGACCCTGCTGGTATTTAAAATGCCAGTGACGTAACTTCCAGGATCACAGCAACATGCAAGTATGACAAACTGACAGACAAGTGGTGTGCTGCCAGATTGTTGTTGTTATGTGCCGTCAAGTCAGTTCCAACCCATAGCGACCCTTCATAGGGTTTCCGAAGAGCAGCTGGTGAGCTTGAACCACCAACCTTGCAGTTCAAATGGCTTTGCAGTATGGCACATTAAACCACATCGCCACACCAGGGCTGGCAGATGAGGGGTTCAGATATACATTACCTCTATGGTCCAGGACCCATAAAGCCAGAGTCAGATATGCCCGTGGGACACCTCTTGAAGCAAGTCAAAAGGTTCTCTTGAGGGATATTCTTACAACCAATGTTGCATTGAGTTCCCACAGCAGAACTGGTCTCACTAAGGATGAACTCACAACAACAAGTTGTAAAACACAGATTTTTTTTTTAAACAAATAATATATAATCTAACATGCTGACAGTCAGAAGATGCAGCTAACAGGTAGACTGCTGTTGTTGTTATGTGCTGTGGAGTGGGTTCCGACTCATAGAGACCCTGTCCAGGGTTTCTGAGACTGTAAATCTTTATGGGAGCAGAAAGCCTCATCTTTCTCCCATGGAACTGCTGGTAGTTTCAAACTGCTGACCTTGCGGTTCGCAGCCCGATTCGTAATCACTACGCTACCAGAGCGCCTTAACAGGTAGACTGGAGGCCCAAATATCAATTAAAATGAAACAATTGACAAGAGACTCTAAGAGCCCTGGTATGGTGCTAAGCACTGGACTGATAACTGCAAGGTTAGTAGTTCAAACCCACAAGCCACTATTGGAAACCCTACATAGTGTTGCTATGAGCTGGAACCATCTTGAAGACTCTAAGTGTATTTAAATGATTAAGGTGATCAAAGAAGAAAGCAGAAGCACAAGACATGAATGACACTATAAAAAACAGTACTTCTAAAATTAAAGAAAAATGTTAAAAACTCAGCTAACAAATATAACAGCAGATTATATAAATACGAAGAAAGAACCAACAAATGAGAAGATCTACCTGAGAAAATTACCCAGAATTAAACACAGAGAAATAAAGAGACTCAAACAATAAGATAGATATTAAAAACATGGAAGAAAAAATAAGAAGTCTTATCTATTAGTTGTTGCTGTGAAGTGCCGCCGAGTCAATTCTGACTCATAGCAAGCCTGTACACAGTTTTGAGGATCAGCTGGTGAGTTTGAACCGCTGTCCTTGTAGTTCAAATGGTTTTGCAATCTGGTGCTGTAACCCACAGCTCCACACCAGGTCTCTAATTACTAAGAGTTCTTGAATTGGGGCAAATGATGAAACACATAGCTTCTAATTGAACTTGCCCATTGAGCCTACACAGTAGCACCTTGGAAGAAAGACCTGGCCATCTGCTTCTGAAAAGTCACAATTCTACTCTTCAACACACAGAGTCACCATGAGTTGGAATTGACTAAAGGGCAATTGGTTTCAGATTTTTCTGTTTGTTTGTTTTAACTCATGTTTGAAAAGAGTTTAAGAATAATTAAAAACTTTGAGAATAGAGAACAAACAAGATGGCGGATCGGGTGGATGTATAGGAGAGAGCTCCGCCAACAACAACACAGAAT
>NW_006408542.1:4945576-4950108 GCF_000296735.1 Chrysochloris asiatica | reverse complement strand
AAAAAAGCTAACGTGGATAAAGAGAAATACTTTTAACTGATGGTATATGGAGGGGATTATAATCAATGTAATGAAACAAGTTATATGAATTGTTGAATGTAAAACTGATGATGTGCCCTGTAAACTTTCACTCAATCCACAATAAAAACCTTAAATTAAAAACAAAACAAAACAAAACAAACAAAACAAAAAAAAAAACTTTGAGAATAAATGAAATTTAATATTCAAAAAGTGAATGACTGGAAATATCTACAATTGATGACTAGTCCCAAGAAACAATTAATATAATGAGTCTCAAAGAGGATAAATAAAATATTGCTCACACCTAGATGCATCAGTCTGAAGTACAGAACGCTAATAAGAAAAAGTAATCCTCAAAAGCAATCCAAGAAAAGGACAATTTTCTATAAAGGAATATTTAAGCTTTCAACAGTCTTTTCAAAAGGCACACACACACACACACACACAGACACACAAACAAAACAAAAAAACAAGATGAAAATGCACATTCAGTGCACACTAAAATATAAAACAAAATTTTAGATTATTCTAGGATTCCATAACCAGTTGAACTATCACTTAAGACTGAAAGTAAAATATAGACATCTCAGGTAAAAGCTGAGAGAGTTTACTACGAGAGTGAGTTAAAATGATCCAAACTCCAGTTTTATTAAAAGTCTCGTCCACATCCATGGCTGATAGTAACACTGAGTGTGCCCCTTAAATGGTTCTGTTGACTAGACGAGTGACAGTGGGTGATGTGGCAAATCAGCCATGGTTCAGCCTATGAAATATCCACGACAGACTTGGGTTTCAAAAACTTTGTACGAGACGGGTACTAAAACAATTCATGGAAAAGCATAAACAGAAGCATTTGGACATCTGCAAACAAAATCAAAGGAAGGTGAAAAGTGTCTTAAAAAACTCATTACTGATGATGAGACATGGATTCATCACTATGAGTCTGAGAGCAAATGGCAGAGTATGGAATGGAAACATCCTCAACATCAGTTGGAAAATTGTTGATTGCACTTTTCTGGAATGCTCAAAGGCCAGTGCTGGCACACTATCAAGAAAAAGTTTCAACCATCAACAGGGCTTGTTACAGTGAGATGTGCACAGAAGAGCAGAAGGCTAAACTTTGGATCAAACTCACACCTCTACTCACACTATTGATACTCTGCAAAAACTTCATTTTGAGGTGATAAAGTATCCTCTCTGTAGTCCTGATCTCGCTTCATCAGACTTTCACCTGTTTGGTCCCCTGAAAGCAGCCCTATGAGGACAAAGATTCACCTCTGAAGAAGTGAAGACAGCGGTGCATTTGCGCTCTCAGTTCAGCCTAAAACATTTTAAAATAAGAGAATACAAAAGCTTGCTGAAAGATGGACTAAGTGTATTGAAAATCAAAGTGATTATGTCAAAAGATGATATATTTTTCTTTTCTAAAAGTTGGTTAAAATAAATTCTACAGTCAGAGTGCAGATAATTTTTGACACACTCTCATATTTGTAAAATATTTCTGAAAAACAAATAAATAAAACTATTAAAGGATACACTTTCAAAGAAATTTGAACCAAGAAAGAAAGAATGGGTTAAAAGAAGCAGTGGTATTTATTATTATTATTGTCTGCATTTTTTCAGTTTTCAGATATGTCTTTAAAATACATTTTTTTTTTATTATTTATCTATCTATTGCTGTTAAATGACACTGAATCAGTTTTGACCCATAGCAACCCTGTATAGGGTTTCTAAGGAGCAGCTGGTGAACTTGAACCACCGATCTTGTAGTTCAAACCAACCAGTCACTGTTACAGAGGAGAAAGATGAGGCTTTCTGCTCCTGTAAAGATTTATAGCCTCAGAAACTCTATACAGGGTTGCTATGAGTCGGAACTGACTCCACGGCACATAATCACCACCACCTCCACCAGACTTGGGTTAATCCTAAAAATAGTTTTCTTGCTTCACAGCAGGATTGGTCTAAATCAAAAGGGCCTGAAATATGTTATCTAAAACTAATAAGTCAGAAGAAGAAGAAAAGGAAAGGAAAGGAAAAAGCAAAACCTTGGAACAGGTTCTTAGAAAAGTATTCTCTGGTAAAGATTTGTGTGTCTCACAACTTTAAAAGATATGCCTCTACAGGTCATTTCTGGCTGAAAAACAAAAATTGTGTAACAAAAAAAATTATTGAAATTCTCCACAAGAATATGAATCATCCATTTAGAAGGCAGTCAAACCTCAGTAGACCTTGTCTAATGTAGACAAATGAGTTGAAAAGAATGCTAAGCCTTTGGTTCACATAGAAGAGATGATGAATAGTAAAAAATTGTAAGCATATAAAATTAATAGGACATTTGCAAGGGAAATGCCAGCTTTGTTTTTTGTTTTTAATGTGGAAAATGGGAAGAGAGTCTGTAAAAATGATTAATGCTGGGAAACATGTTTCAAAATCTGTAAGGAATGCAAAGGTACCAATAAAGAGAACAATGCTATATTGGGAAATGAAATGTAGCAATAAAAATCTCTATTTGAGAAAGGACCTTTCCAAGGAGAGAGTTTGTAATTCTATCATTCATTTGGCAAAAGTTGGAGTCCTCTCTAGAGTTGCCAGGAAAGATGCTTAAATCACTATTTTTATAGTTTCCTTCAATGGAACTGCAGGAAAATGGCCAGCTACGCACGTTTGAATATAGAATCAAATCTGAGGGGCTGTGTTGTACACGATATTGGGACTTGACTCCTCCTCAACTTGCCTTCTTGCTTAGATTCTCAGTCACTGTTCTTCCAACAGAGATTGACTGAGCCAAACAGTGTGCCAGGAAGTGTGTAAGATGTCCAGAGACCCTGCTTCATTTCTCTAGGGAATAATGATTCTCCTTGGCAATGATTTCACAGTTCTTCTCTTTGCAACTTTCCAACACTTCACTCCTCCTCCTCCCTCATGTATATGTTTAATATCCTTTCACTGACAGCATTTCAAGACAGATCCTGAAATGTTCTTTTTGATGATTAATGCAATGGCATTCCTTTACAATTTACTATTCCTTGTATAGTAAAACATAGGCTGTTGTTATTGTTGTTGTGAAGTGCTGTTGAGTCGGTTCCAAGCCATAGTGACCCTGTATAGGGTTTCCTAGGAGCAGCTGGTGAGCTTGAACTGCTGATGTTGCAGTTCAAACAGCTTTGCAGTCTGGTGCATTAACCCACAGCACCACAGGTTCAAAACAACCAATATCAGTCATTTTGAGTTCACTAAGGTCTAGGATATCGATATTTATGCGTTGTGTTTCATTTTCAACAATTTCAGTTTTCCTAGACCTATAACTTATACATTCTATGTTCCAATTATTAATAGATATTTGCTTGTTGTTGTTGTTGTCAGGTACCATCGAGTCGGAACCGACTCATAGCGACCCCATGCACAGCAGAACGAAACAATGTCTGATCCTGGGCCAACCTCACTACCACTGCCACACTTGAGTCCATCAATGCTGCCACCTGGCCAATCCATCTCGTTGGGGGTCTTCCTCTTTTTCTCCAAATAGATATTTCTACAAATACATATTTGTAGCTGTGCAAAAATTCTTCTCATTTTGAGTTGTGCCCCATCAGAAAATGAAGGTCCCAAAAGTTTTACTCCATTCCCCTTTATTATGAGTTTGAACCGCCAATCTTGGGGTCTAGTGCTTATCCTATTGTACCATTATCATAGGGCTAAGATACTCCCCTACAATTTAATCATGATAGAGCTACTAGTAAATTGTTCTTAAGCCTAAATCAAATCACTTTCCTCTTTAGTTCAAAACCTTCCAGTGGCTTTCATCTCACTGAAACAAATAATTACATCCTTACAGAGGTCCTGCATCATCATTACATGCAATAGGGACATTATATCTTTGACCTCATCATTCCCATTGCTTTCTCCATTCCAATCAGGCTGACCTTAGCAACCTCCCACTGCAGAGCCATTGTATTCTGTTTCCCATGCCTGAATGCTCTTCCCTCAGGTACCTGCCTGTCATTTCGCTTCCTTTATGTCTCCACTTAAATGAAACCCCATAGCAAAGTTTCCCAGCCATCTCTTTATAAGAAATCATTGACCTCCAATCACTCTCCATCCCTCACCTAGTTGCGTGAGAATGTATTGAAGATACAAAGGTATTGTCTGAATTTCAATATATGGTTTGCTCTCAATTAATTGAAAATGAAAAGCAATTCAGGTTTCATGACTCATGGCGACTTGCATGCAATTTTCAAGGCTGTAACCTTTTGGAAGCAGGTCATCAGACCTGTCTTCTGAATATATATAAGCCCTGAAAACAAAGTGGTTAAGTACTTGACTGCTAACCGATAGGTTGATGGTTCAAACACATCAGCAGTCTGCTTTAATAAATATTTACATACTTAGAATTCACACAGAGAAATTCTAATCTGTTTTATAGGGTCCTGACTTGGGATCCACTTATTAGCAAGAAGTTTGGTGTATATGTGTATAAGTGTGCATGTGTGTATGTATATATATATATATAT
>NW_006408542.1:4942307-4944206 GCF_000296735.1 Chrysochloris asiatica | reverse complement strand
ATGTGGCATCAGGATTGGAAGAAGACTCATTAACAACCTGCGATATGCAGATGATACAACCTTGCTTGCTGAAAGTGAAGTGGACTTTAAGCATTTACTGATGAAGATAGAAGAGCACAGCTTTTGGTATGGATTGCATCTCAGTGTAAAGAAAACAAAAATCCTCACCACTGGACCAATAAGCAACATTTTCACCAATATACATATTCCATTGTATTTCAATTCCATTTTTCCATGAACTTTTTTGAATCTTCCTCAGAAAGGTGGATCACTTCTGAATGCTTAGCCACTGAAAACCTTATCAATAGCTGCAGAACATTGTCAGACATAGTGCCAGAAAGATGAAAACATTAGGAATAGCCCCAAATATTCTAAAAGACACAGGTTATAATAAATAGGGGGGTTGGGGCTTTCCAAAGAGGTCAGCAAATCTGAACCCTCTAAAACCAGAACTAAGTTCATTTACCCAACATTAAAAGTCAATTTTCATTGAATCAATCTTGACTCACGGCTACCTCCCATGTGTAAGAGCAAAACTATGCTGCATAGAGTTTTCAATGGCTGATTTATGACAGATCACCAGGCCTTTCTTCTGAGGTAGCTCAGTATGGACTCAAACCTCCATCTTTTCTGTCAGCAGCTGAATGTGTTAACCATTTGCACCACTGAGGGACTCCTCCCCAACATTTTCTACTTAAAAATATTAGAGTATCTCTTCCAAAGTTGAAGACATCTTCTGTATTGTCATAACCGTTTAGAAGCTGTTTGAGAGGGCTCATTGGGAGATGACCCTGATATTTTTGCAGCTTGATTGTCTATCTATACCAATATGTAAAATCAGCCAGGATTTAAATGCCTACAGATGAATGGCCTGTCCACCTGTGTACACAGTCCAGTGTTTGGACAGGATTAGCTATGATTAAATCAATAACTAGACAACCACTCCACCCATTCTAAAGAGATGGAAAGAGGGGGAATACTTGGAGTGAAGAATTATGAAATTCACAAAGGGCACCTGAAACTATCCATAAGAAACAGACTTAGTTAATTACTGGATCAACACAATGAATCTTTGGTCAAATCTGAAAAAGTCTTATGAGTGAGAAAGCCACAGGGGTCTCAACACCTCCATCCTAATCATGAACCCATTTCTATCAGACACTCAGAGAATCCTTTTCTAAGAAATTCAGTTTCCTGAACTTGACCTAGTTCAGTGACTCTAAAGAAGAAAATGACTACCAGATAGCAAGAGAAATCTTTATTCTTTGGCCAAACTCTGCTCATCAGAGAAATAAGATAATGATGTGTGTTGAGTGAGCACCCCTGAGGAACCTTCTCTCAACTCACAGCTGTAGAAAACAAGGAGTAGCTGTGTGGAGCGGTGGGATCTGCTGGAGGGTCTGGCAAGGAAAAATGTGCTCTGTTTGCCCTTAAATAAGACCACCGCATCATGGAATCACCTGTCCAAACCCATCGTTCCGTAAGTATGCCTTTCAGTTCCAAAAGTATTGGCCACAGCATTCTCATATTCAGTACTCACAGCATTCTATAAGGTGGGACTGGTGTTGTGAGGTGCTGGGAAGTCAACCCCAAACTCATGGTGAACCCATGCACAGTGGGGACATGATGCTGCCCAGCTCTTTATTCCTCGTCTGTCTTAATCTGGAAGCTCCATTGAAACCACCTGCTCAACATAACACACAAACCTCCATGGACAGACAGATGGTAAAAGCCACATGAAGTGCACTAGCCAAGAATCAAATCCAGGTCTCCTGCAAGGTTGTTATTGTTGTTGTTGTCAGGCGCCGTCGAGTCAGAACCGACTCATAGCGACCCCATGCACAGCAGAACGAAACAATGTCCGATCCTGGGCCAACCTCACTACCACTGCCACACTTG
>NW_006408542.1:4905865-4935852 GCF_000296735.1 Chrysochloris asiatica | reverse complement strand
CCAGTGGTGAGGATTTTTGTTTTCTTGACATTGAGATGCAATCCATACCGAAGGCTGTGCTCTTTGATCTTCATAAGTAAATGTTTCAAGTCCTCTTTGCTTTCAGCAAGCAAGGTTGTATCATCTGCATATCGCAGGTTGTTAATGAGTCTTCCTCCAATCCTGATACCATGTTTTTTTTTTATAGAACCCAGATTCTCATATTATTTGCTCAGCATACAGGTAGGGTTGTTGTAAGTGCCATTGAGTCAATAGTGACTGACTCATAGTGACCCTGTATAGGGTTTCCAAGGATTGACTGAGTCTGAACCACAGACCTTGCAGTTCAAATCGACCTTGAAGTCTAGTGCATTATTTCACAGCACCACACCAGGACTCCTGCAAGATAGGGTTATTGTTGTTAAGTGCTGTTGAGTTGGTTCTGACTCATAACAACCCTGAATAGGGTTTCCAAGTAGCTGCTGGTGACCTTGAACTACTGACCATGAAGTTCAAATCTACCTTGTAGTCCAGTGTAGTAATCCACAGTGCCACACAAGGACTCTAAAGGTAGGGTTGTTGTTGTTGTTGTTGTTGTTAAGCGCCATTGAGTTGGTTCCAACCCATAGCAACCCTTAACAGGGTTTCTGAGGAGCAGTTGGTGAGGAGCAGCTGGTGGGGTTGGGTTGTTGTTGTTGTTGTGTGCCGTGGAGTCGGTTCCGACTCATAGCGACCCTGCATAGGGTTTCTGAGGCTGTAAATCTTTACAAGAGCAGAAAGCCTCATCTTTCTCCCACAGAACAGCTGGTAGTTTCGAACTGCTGACCTTGTGGCTCGCAGCTCGATTTGTAACCACTACGCTACCAGGGCTCCTTGGTGAGGTTGGGTAGGCATCAGTATTTCTATTTTAGGTGGGCTCTTGAACTCAGAAACTGTTCAATGATTCACCCATGTCCCATGCAGTTAGTCTGTCAGGGAGGAGCCTGAACTGCAGCTACATCCTCTGAGTTTGGTACTGACTATTGCCAATCCTACAAACCAGGATCAAAGTCCATTGAGGTGAGGTCAACAAATGAATTATTTAGCAGTGTTAAAGGGAGCAATCATTGTTCAAGGTATGAACACCTGTCACCCAGGGCAGCATCCTGCTTCCTTCTTGTCTATCCCCGGAATGTCCCACCTGCTCTTTTCTACTGCTACCATCTGTTTTCCCACCTGGATTTCTCTCCTTCTGGTGGTGGTGGTGGTGACCATGTGCTGTTGACTTGGTTCCAACTCATAGCGACCCTGCAAAGGGTTTCTGAGGCTATAATATTTAAGGGAGCACAAAGCCTCATCTTTCTCTCGTGCAGCGTGACTGGTAGATTCTAACTTCTGACCTTGCAGTTAGCAGCTCAACATGTAGCAATCATGCCATCAAGGCTCTGAAAAAAAAATGCCACGATGTCCTGACTTTGTTAAAAAGCAAAGATGTCCCTTTGGGGACTAAGGTGCACCTGATCCAAGAAAGTCATGGTATTTTCAATCGCCTCATATGCACAAAAAATATGGACAATAATTAAAGAAGACAGAGAAAAATTCATGCATTTGAATTATGGTGTAAGCAAAGAATACTGAATATACCATGGACTGGCAGTAAAATGAACAACTGTCTTGGAAGAAGTACAGGCAGAATGCTCCTTAGAAGGGAGGATGTCAAGACTTTATCTCACATACTTTGAACATGTTATCATTCCCTGAAGAATGACATCATATTTGGTATAGTCACTATGAAAAAGAGGAAGACTCTCAATGAGATGGACTGACACAGTGGTTGTTAACAATGGGCTGAAGCAAAGCAGTAACAGTGAGAAAGGCATAGGACTGGGCAGTGTTTTGCTCTCTTGTAGACTGGGTCATTGTGAATCAGAACCAACTCAAAGGCACCTAAAAGCAACAACATGCTTGTCTGCATGCTGATCCTGAAAACCAGGAACACTATTTTTAGAGGGATGGTGGTGGTGGTCTTTAAACGGAATCACCCTAGGGATAAAATGAGATAAGTTAATGCAATACCAGAGCTTCTAGTTATTCAAAAATTCAAAGATGATGAAAATAAATTTCCTAAAATAGTAACTAAGTGCTTAGCACAGGGCCTATCTTAGTAGATGTTCAGTCAATGGTACATCCTGTCACTATTACTATAACTGCTCTCAGTAGCTCCAATAATTAGAAGCAGACTTGATATTTGAGCCTGGGCCTTCACACTCCTTGCCTGGTGCTCTCTTAGGGCTTTATCACAGGCTTGTGATGCTAGAATAAGTCTTATGACCAAGAAAGCATTGTGAAATTGGAGGCAGGATGGGGACAGGTGGAGATGGTGGTTAACACAGGCCAAGAAAAGTCCCACTTTCCAGGAAGGGATGGACTTCAAAGGTCACCTCCATCATGGGTACCAGGATACACAGGTTTAAGGCTAAATATATATACATTGCTTGAGAGGAAGAAAGACACTAAAGTATTTGAGCCATGTAAATATTCTTCTTCTAAGTCACACCTTTAATAGAAAGAACAGAAGTTGAAGAGTGTGCTGACTGGGGAGGAAAGAGTTATTAAGAAAGAGAGGAAGAAACTGTGTTGCCTGTTTTGGTAAGTTCTAAAAAATTTTGTTTTTTGTTGTTGTTTTTTGTCAGGGTGTAGGGTTTATAGTGAAAGAGCCTGGGTGGAGCACGCAGTTTGCAATTGTCTGCTAATTTAAAGATCAATGGTTGGACAAACACCCATTTGCTCTGTAGAAGAAAGGTTTGGCTAACTGCTTCCATAAAGATCACAGCCAAGAAAACCCTCTGGATCACTTCTACTCTGTAACTCATGGGTCACTGTAAGGTGGAATACATGCCACAGAAATGGAATAGGTTAGAGTTAAAAGAGGAGCTGGCCCAGAGAGGAAGACTTTGGAGGTCCAGAAGGAGATTGGATGACAGGGCAAAGCAAAGAGGTGCCTTCTTTCTAATTCTGGACTGTTTTTGACTGTATCTAATTGTCTGTACTCTCCAAAAAAATCACTAGACCTACCCAAAGCCTCACCCAAAGTTCTCCTCCTAGCCCCATACTCCCCCATGCCCACACATTTATATCCATATCCATCCCAGTTCCTGCAAAGCTCAGTGAATCCACACTTTCCTCAACTCCTCCCAACAAACCTTCCCAAGCTTCCTCCCCCAGGCTGGCCATGTGGAGATTGTCTTTGTCCTCTCATCCTTTTACACTTGTGTTCGTATTTAGTTTTTGACGCGGGGCTGACCCCACATGTTATATTACTGTGTGCAGTGCACCTTCGGCTGACAGATGACTTACAGCACATGCTTCGTCTTCTGTTCTTTCTATTAGGGGCGTGATTTAGAAGATGAATGCTTAAAACATGACCCAAGGAATTTCATCCTCCTCTGGAAAACTGTGTAGGAGAGAATCCCAGTGGACAAAGAGTAATGTCTTCTGGGTCCCGGCCAAATGTTTGGACTTGTTCTAAAAAGCCCCCTCATTCACCTTCTCCTATTGTTTATTGTAAACTCACTCTTTTACCACAGTCCCTAGCTCACTCCAAAGTGAGTAGTGACAAATGATTAAGCATCTCGTTTGTTTTCATGGAGAAACTTCTCTGCAGTGATGATGTGTTAATTCTGTATTGACTTCTTGACCAAGCACCTTGAAAGGTCATAGTGCTGCATTGCATGGGGAGCCGCTGAAAGGTGAGTCCAAGTGAGTCACTGGGGCAAGCCAGGCAAAAGAACAACTTCTTACTAATAGTCCTCCAGTCTTTTACTTAGCATCAAGCATGTTAACCATTTGTATTACCCAGAGACTCTGACAAAATGTTAAGTCCCTAGAGAATTACTGCATTGAACAAAGCATCCCTTAGATATTGGATTGAAAAAGATAGAAGGGTAGTGTAACGATCTGCGATGTTGTTGTTGTTCTTAGGTACCATGGAGTTGGGTCCAACTCATAGCAACCCTATGCATAGCAGAATGAAACACTGCCTGGTCCTGTGCCACCCTCACAATTGTTGTGTTGTTTAAGCCTATTGTTGTAACCACTGTGTCAATCCATCTTGTTGAGGGTCTTTCTCTTTTTCACTGACCCTCCACTTTACCAAGCATGATGTCCTTCTCCAGGGATTGGTCCCTCATGACAACATGCCCAAAGTACAAGAGACAAACTCTTGCCATCCTTGCTTCTAAGGACATTCTGGCTGTACTTCTTACAAGACAGATTTGTTTGTTCTTCTGGCAGTCCATGGTGCTTTCAATATTCTTCACCAACACCATAATCCAAATACACCAATTGTTCTATGGTCTTCCTTATTCACTGTCTATCTTTCCTACCTACTTGGGGCAATTGAAAATATCATGGCTTGGGACAGGTGCAACATACTCTTCAAAGTGACATCTTTGCTCTTTGTTGTTGTTGTTAGGTGCAATTGAGTCGATACCAACTCATAGCAACCATTAGCATGACAGAATGAAATACTGTCCAATCCTGGGCCAACCTCACAATCATGGCTATGTTTGAGATCATTGATGCTGCCACTGTGCCAGTTCATCTCATTGGGGGGCTTCCTCTGTTTTATCTGACCCTTCGCTTTACCAAACATGATATCCTTCTTCAGTGACTGGTCCTTCCTGACAATATGTCCAAAGTATGAGAGGCAAAATCTAGCCATCCTGGCTCCCAAGGACCACTCTGGCTGTATTTCTTCCAACACAAATCTATTTGTTCTTTTGGCAGCCCATGGCACTTTCAATATTCTCCTCCAACACCATAACTCAAATGCATCAAGTCTTCCTTATTCACTATCCAACTTTTGTATGCATATGAGGTTATTGAAAATACCATGGCTTCCACAAATCATGACCCTAAACTTCTAAACCAAGGAACCAAATCCCATGAGGTGTTTGATTGTACATTAAGTAGACTCAGCAGCTGCTTTTAAATTGTTTTCTTGTCATTGTCAAAAACTTCCTGGAAAGATAGAATTAAAAGATACTGGACGATTAGGACCATAGTGTCAGGGGACACCATAGTCACCTGGCATAACAACCCATAAAGAAAATGTTCTACATCCAACTTTAGTGAATCATAACTGGGATCTTAAAAGCTTAGAGTGTCCTTATAAGGTGCGGCTATTGTTCTATCCATGTGCAGAAGAAAGAAGAATGATGAAAATTGAAGGTACTTGCAATCAGTTAACCCCAGTGGACCAATGGCTCAGATCTTTACAACTAGATGGTGCCTACCTACCACTACCTACTGCTCTGAAAGGTATCACATTAGAAGGACCCAGATAGAGTGGGAGAAAATATGGAGCAAAATTAAAAACACTGGGCTTACTGGTCTGAAAGAGACTGGAGGAAACTGAGACTATGGCAACATTTACCTAAGGACAGACTGAGAAGAGATGGGAAGGAGGATGGAATGGAAATAGGAACTATAGGGAGAAAGTAGGAGAACTTGTTGCATGGAAGGTATTGTAATCATTGAGATGAAACAAAGTGTATGATTTGTTGACTATAAAGCTGATGATCTTGTCTGTAAGTCTTCACTCAATTCACAAAAAGGTACAAAAGGGGAGGTGGTTAAAGAAAAAAAAACAAACAAACATAGTTTGGGTCAGGTGCATCTTAGTCCTTAAACTGACATATTGGCTCGACAATACTTTAAAGAGGTCTTGTGCAGCAGATTTGCCCAATGCAATATGTCATTCGATTTCCTGACTGCTGCTTCCATGAGTGTTGATAGTTGATCCAAGCAAAATGAAGTCATTGACAACTTCAATCTTTTCTCCATTCATCGTGATTTTATTTATTGGGTCAGTGGTGAGAATTTTTGTCTTCTTTGCATTCACGTGCAACCCATACCAAAGCCTGTGGTCTTTGATCTTCATCAATAAATATTTTAGTCCTCTTGGCTTTCAGCAAGCAAGGTTGTATCATCTGCATATCACAGGTTGTTTCCTCTGTTTATTATGATGTTATTTACTGATCCAGTTTTGAGGACGTTTTTTCTTTACGTTGAGGTGCGATCCATACTGACATCTATGGTATTTGATCTTGATCACTAAGTACTTAGAATCCTTGTTGCTTCAAGCAAGAAAAGTTGTATTATCTACATATTGCAGTCTGTTAATGAGTCTTTCTCCAATTCTGATGGCACACTCGTCTACATATAATCCAGTTTCTCATACAGATAATTTACTCAGCAAATCGAATTAAGTGTGGTAAAAGAATACAGCCTTGATGTACACATTTCCTGATTTTAAACCATTCAGTATCTGTTGCTCTGTTCTAGCAACTGCCTTTTTGTCTATGAACAGGTTCCTCATGAGCACAATTAAGTATTCTGGAATTTCCATTCATCTCAATCCTTTCCATAGCTTGTTATGTCCATACAATCAAACACCTTTGCATATCAATTAAGTACAAGTAAACATCTTTCTCTTATTCTATGCTTTCAATCAAGGTCCATCTGGGTACAAATATGAATCTCTTCCAATTGGTTGGCCAGATAGTTTTCTTCCAATTTTTTTTTTTTTTTTTAAATGTTTTATTGTGAATTATGTGATAGTATACATAGGAGAACATTAGTTTTTTTTTTTTTTTTTTTTACATAGAAAAGTGAGTACTTCCAATACTTCATCAGTTTGTTGAAATTTAAATACACATTTAAAAATGTGTTCCATCAGTTCTTGGAATCTTGTTTTTAGTCAATGCAGCCTGGAGTTCTTCCTTCAATACCATTGATTCTTGCATGGTACACCTTGAAATGGTTGAACATCAACCCATTCTTTCAAATACGGTGACTGTATTTTCCTTCCATCTTATTTTGATATTTCCAGCTTCATTCAATATTTTACTCATAGAATCCTTCAGTATAGGAACCTGAGGCATAATTTTTTTCCTTCAGTTGTTTTAGCTTGAGAAATGTTGAACGTGCTCTTCCTTTTGGCTTTCTAACTCCAGGTCTTTGGACATTTCTTTATAATACTTTGTCTTCTTGAGCTGCCCTTTGACAGTTTCTGTTCAGCTCTTTTACTTCATCATCTTCCAGTTGTTTTAGTTTCTCAAGAGCAAGTTTCAGAGTCTATTGTTACAACTATTTTTGTCCTTTCTTTGTTTCCTATCTTTTAAATGTTCTTTTGCTGTTTCCATGTATGATATTTTGATGGCATCCCACAACTCCTCTGTGAAATTAAAACAAGTTCATGAGAGCGAAAATACAACTTTGAGTTTATCCCATCTGAATTTAGAGACTATCTCAAGAACAAATTTGATACAATAGACACTAATGACCAAATGGTTTGGGATAGGGCACAGATGTTCTCCAAAAAATGAAATAAAACCCAAACACCCAACTGCTGTTGAGCATATTCTGATTCATAGTGGCTGTAAAGGACAGAGTAGAACTGCTCCATAGGGTTCCTTTTTCCCACTGGTGGGCTTGAACTACTAATCTTTTGGGTAGCAGCCCAGTTCTTAACATGCTGTGCCACCAGGGATACTCCAAAATGAAGTTGTTATTGTTGCTAGGAACCCTTGAGATGGTTCTGACTCATAATGCCCCAATGCGTAGAAGAAGGAAACATTTCCTAGTTCTGTGCCATTCACACACTTGTTGTAGCCAATGTGCCAACCTGTCTCATTGAGGGTCTGCCTTTTTTCCCCCCTACTTTACTTCTACTGCATTAAGTTGGGTGTCCTTTTCCAGGAACTGATCCTAATAACATGTCCAAGTATGTGAGTCTCATCAGCCTTGCTTCTTAAGTGGCATTCTGGCTGTATTTCTACAAAACAGAATGTTTTCTTGTTTCAGTCTATGATTCTGTCAATATTCTGCATCACTGTAATGTATTTTAAGTCCTCTTCACTTTCAGCAAGCAAGGTTGTATCATCTACATATGGCAGGTTGTTAATGAATCTTCCTCCAATCCTGTTGTCATGTTCTTCTTTATATAACCTAGCTTTTCTGATTATTTGCTCAGCATGTAGATTGAATAAATAAGGTGAAAGAATACAACCCTAGTGCATATCTTTCCTAATTTTAAATCATTTGGTATCCCCTTGTTCTGTCTGAACAGCTAACTGCCTCTTGGTCTATGTACACGTTCCCCATGAGCACAATTAAGTATTCTGGAATACTCATTTTCCACAATATTGTCCATAATCCACACAGTTGAAAGCTTTTGCACAATCAATACAACACAGGTAAACATGTATCTGCTATGCTCTGCTTTTATCCAATATCCATCTAATGTCAGCAATTATATCCCTTGGTCCATGCCCTGATCTAAATCAGGCTTGAACATCTGGAAGTTCCCTGTCAATGTATGGTTGCAGCCATTTTTTAATTATCTTTAAAAATAATTTTTACTTGCATATGATATTAATGATATTGTCCGATGATTTTCACATTTCGTATGTCACCTCTCTTTGGAATGTGTACAAATGTGGATCTCTTCAAATCAGTTTGCCAGATAGCTGTCTTCCAAATTTCTTGACATAGATGAATCAGTACTTCAATTTGTATTCCATCAATTCCCGGAGTCTTGTTCTTTACCAATGCCTTCAGTGCAGCTTGAATCTCTTTCTTCAGTATCATTGGCTCTTGATCAAATACTATCTTTTGAAATGGTTCAACATCAATCATTTCTTTTTTGGTACAGTGTCTCTGAGTAGTCCTTCCAGTTCTTTTGATGCTTTCTGCTTTATTCACTATTTTGCCCATTGTTATTGTTGTTAAGTGTCGTCGAGTTGGTTCCGACCTATAGTGAGGAGCAGCTGGTGAGCTTAAACTGCTGACCTTGCAGCTTAAACTGACTTTGCAGTCCAATGCATTAACCTACAGTGCCACACAAGGACTACATTTTGCCATAGTATCCTTTAGTATTCCAAGTTATAATTTGAATTGTTTCTTTGTTTCTTTCAACATGAGAACTGTTGAGCATGTTTGTTCCCTTTTGGGTTTGCAACTCCAGATTTTTGCACATTTCATTATAATATTTGACTTTGTCTTCTCATGCTGCCCTTTGAAATTTTCTATTCAGTTCTTTTATTTCTTCGTTTCTTAAATTTTCTTTAGCATCTCTATGCTGTAGAGCAAGTTTCAGAGTTTCTTCTGACATCCCTTTTGGTCTTCCTTCTTTTGTGTCTTAATGGTCTTTTTCTTTCTTCCTGTATGATATTCTAGATTGTCATCCCATAATTCTTCTGATCTTTGGACATCAATGTCTAAGGCATCAGATCTGTTTTCAGATGATCTCTAAATTCAGGTGGGATATGTTCAAGGTACAATTTTGGCTAATATGCTTCTTTTAATTTTCTTCTTCTTCAGCCTGAACTTGCATATGAGCAATTGATGGTCTCTTCCACTGTTTGTTTTGGCTGATGATATGGAGCTTTTCCACCATCTCTTCCCACAGATGTAGTGTATTTGATTTCTGTGTATTCCATTTGGCAAGGTCCATGATTAAAGTCGTGTTTTATGCTGTTTTAAAAAAGTATTTGCAATGAAGAAGTCATTGGTCTTGCAAAATTCTATCATGCAATCTCCAGCATTGTTTCTATTACTAAGGCCTTATTTT
Source organism: Chrysochloris asiatica (assembly GCF_000296735.1). Lineage (NCBI taxonomy): Eukaryota > Metazoa > Chordata > Mammalia > Afrosoricida > Chrysochloridae > Chrysochloris > Chrysochloris asiatica. The sequence continues at coordinate 4,926,257 of NW_006408542.1, read as the reverse complement.
CCAACTACTGATGCTTTTTGTTTGTTTCCAACCTTTGCATTCCAATCACCAGTAATGATCAGTACATCTTGATGGCATGCTTGATCAATTTCAGACTGAAGAAGTTGGCAGAATTCTTCAATTTCATCATTACTGTTTTAGTGTTCGGTGTGTAAATCTGAATAATTGTGGTAATAGCTGGTCTTCCTTGTAGGTGCATGGATATTAGTCTATCACAGAGAGCATTGTCCTTCAAGGCAGATCTTGAAATGTTCTGTTTGGTAATGAATGTGATGTCATTCCTCTTCAATATATAGGTCTAGACATAGTAAATGATTGTCAGATTCAAAATTACCAATACTAGTCCATTTCACTAATCACTAGGATATTGATATTTATTCATTCCATTTTATTTTGATAACTTCCAGATTCCAAGATTATTTCATACATTCCACATTCATGTTTAGAGCTGTTTATTTTCATTTGAGCTGTGCGCCTTCAGCATATGATTTCCTAAAGCTTTGCTTTATCCACATCATTAAAGTTGACTCTGCTTTGAGAAATCAGCTCTTCACCAGTTGCAATTTGAGTATCTTCCAACCTGAAGAACTCATCAACTGGCTCCATATCAGATAAGATTCCTCTGCTATTCATAAGGTTTTCATTGACTATCCCCTCAGAAGTAAACTGCCTTTTCCTTCTTTGTGGTGTGGTGCTGTAGAATAAGTACAGGACTGCTAACCACAAGGTCAGCAATTCAAACCCACCAGCCACTCCTTGGTAACCCTATCTAGTGTCTCTATGACTCAGAATCAACACAACAGCACTTAGCAACAACACAACAGCAATCCTATTCTTACTGTGGCATCTCCACTGAAACCTGTCCAGCGTGTGTGATCATGCTGATATTTAAAATTCTGGTAACATAGCTTTCAGTGTCACAGCAACATGCAATCCACCACAGTATGATGAACTGAGAGATGAGTGGGGGAAATGAGATTAGCATGTGGGAATTTCTAGAATTTCTAGGACCTTTAGATTGTATAGCCCAAGGTGGAGCTGCCCCATAGGGAAAAGAGAATGTCACTAACAACTATATTGTTGTTGTTATATGCTATTGAGTCGGTTCTAACATGAGAATGGTGAGTGTATTTGAACTACTGACCTTGTGGTTAGTTGTCCAGCACTTATCCTTTAGCGCCACACCAAGAAGTAGACCATATCTGGGTGTGGGGCTTATTAACACCAGAGTAAATAACAACAAAACCGATATAGAGCAGTAGAGAAGAAAGTCACGCCTCTGTAGTACAGGAAGCTATGCAATGGATACTTAGCTAGTTGTCCAACCTGCCCCACCTGCCACTGAGTCAATTCCAACTAATAGTGACTCTATAGGACAGAGTAGAACTGTCCCTTTGGGTTTCCCAAACTTCAAATATTTATAAAAACAGACAGCCTCATCCTTCTACTGAGGAGCAGCTGGTGGATTTGAACTGCTGATCTCACAATTAGCAGCCAATTGTGTAACCCGCGATGCCAACCCATTATGTTGCATGATAGAACGAGCAATTAAATACCACCAACATCTAAAACTAGACTACTTGAGAGAACCAGTACCTAGAGCCAGTAAACAGTAGACTATGAGGATTATCAGCCTATTAGGCATAGAATTTATATATAGATACCAGACATAGAAACCTAGTCAACCACACTGGATCAGAGGCCCAGCTAGTAAACTCTCTTTTCCATCACCATGAGGACACATGAGCTTCCCTCCTCAGTCCAATGCCAGCTTAATTGAGGGGAGAAGGGAATCTGAAAGATTTATCATTTTTACCAAAGATACTTAGGCTGGTAAGCTTGAACCGTAGACCTTGTAGTTCAAACCAAATTTGCATTCCTGTGCATTAACCCATAGTGCCACAAGAGGACTCCTAGGTACCTTAATGGAGGTAAAAATGAGATGTTTTTGCAAAGAGGGATGGGAGAATAATTCCTATTTTGTTTATTCCTTTATAAAAAAACATTCTGAGAATGTTAGCCTTATTTTATTTCTTTTTATTAAAATTATTCCCCAACAGAGACTTCAAGTCAGTATGAACCACAAGGTCGGTGGTTCAAATTCACCAGCCACTACTCAGAAACCTTATACAGGGTTGCTAAGAGTCAGAACTGACTCAATAGCATTTAACATCAAAAACAGAGTTTTATTTCAAATTGGAAGTAGAAATTCTCATGTTTTAAGCAAGTGTGTAGGAAATTCTGCTATCTACATTTACGACATGAAACCAAGAGTTAAGATATTCCTAAATCTCCTGGTTTGGTGCTGTAGGATAAGCTCTTGACTGAAAAGTCAGTTTGAACTGCAAGGTCAGCAGTTCAAACTCACCAGCTGCTCCTTGGAAACACTGTACAGGGTTGCTGTGAGTCGGAACCGACTCCATGGCACTTAACAACAACATATATCTATAGCTCATAAAAAATAATGTTGGCCTGAGTCCAAAATCTTTTTAAAATATGATTCTTAGAGGAGATATAACAGCCACAAACTATAATCTGAGGCTTGAAGGTGAATCCCAGGGCCCTACTGTTTCTTTCCAATCACTGGCCTACCAGAATCTGGTCAGAGGTGGACAAAGGAAATATATCTTCCCACCTGCTCTTTCCCTTTTTTCAAATTGCCCAGAGAAGACCACCATTTGTCACAACATTTGGTAAATGACCCATTTTCAGGCATATGTCTTTCATCTTTGATCAAGAAAAAAAAACCACAAGGCATTTCTTCAGAAAGCAGACTAGATACCATTCTTTCCTGCTATTAAAACAAAAGAGAAGGGTTGGGCTTCTCAAGGAAATCTCCAAAAAGTTTTGAAGCAAATCACAAACCCAAAGCAGCACTTAGAAGGTGTTTGTCTTACTCTCAAGGCCCCTCCAGGCTGAGTTTCATCTTCAGTCGTGTCTTGACATGGAGGGATGCTTAACAATATTACATAGAGGCCAACCCAGATGATGCCAGCCAGATGGTACTGATGTGGTTTACTTTCTCTTTAGACCAGGCCTGTTGAGAGTTTCATACCCTAAAGTGCCAGACTGAACAATTGATTCTTCTTTAGATTCATTTTACCCAATAAGAAGTATGGAAGTGATCATACTTCCCATCCCTCTGAGATGTCCAGGGAGTGGCTTAGCTGATAGTTTTCAAACATTTTTCTTTTTCCAAAGGAAATACACAGTGAAGTCCAGTATATACAACAACTAAAAGCCAACAGCTTTGGGTGAAATAGAGGACTTATGGGAGCCCCACCTCTGTTCCCACTGTTTCTGCCCCTCCCACACATCCTTGAGACATCCCTTTGGAACTCTGCAGACTCCACAGAGCATAGTTTGGAAATCACTGCATATATAAAAAATGTGAGAGAGAAAACCACATGCGAAGAATAATTACTAGGGGCTCCCATAAGCATCATGCTTTCACTTTGGGGAATTATGATTCATTAACCAAACAATAATTTACCATTATTTCTTCAAGGGTACATTAATCCCAGGAATAGCCAAGTGAACACAAAAGGGATTTATTGTGTTGTCAAAGTGGATGTATCCAATCTTGTAAATACTGTCTTTTAAGTATTCACGTTAGATTATTGACCCAGATACTGCACCAGACTTAAAAGGAGTGATTCAAATATTTGTAACACAGACATATCTCAGGGATACCCCACTGAAGACAGTTTGAAAAGACACAAAAACATATATGAAGTGGAATACTAAAAAGTATATATAGAAATTCAAAACAAGTGAAAATACATTGCAAGACAATATATAAGCGAATACCAAAGCTATTGTCTAAGAAAAAATTGTAATAGGTACTCATTACTCTTATTTATTCATTTTCTGGGACTGCCATAATAAATTCCCACAAATGAGGTGGCTTAAAACAACAGACATTTGTTCTCTCATAGTTCTGGAGGCTAGAAGTCTGCAATCATGGTGGCAGGATCACGCTCCTTTCTAAAGGCTCAAGAGAATAATCCTTTGCCTCTTTTCTTGTTTCTGGTGACTCCCAGCAATCCTTGTTATTCATTGGCTTGTAGCTGTGTCCCTCCAATCTCTGTCTCTATCTTCACTTGGCCTTCTTCCCTGGGTGTCTGTTTCTCGATGTGCCCATTCCTCTTTTTATAAGAACACCACTCATTAACCTTAGAGCCCACCCTAGTCTAGTATGACCTCATCTTAACATGACTAATTACACCTGGAAAGGCTCAATTATTGAAGAAAGTTACACTCTGAGGTTCCAAGTGGACATGAAATTAAAAAAAAAAAAAAAAATTCTGGGGTGGCACTATTTTACCACTACAAATAATAAGATGGACTTGTACTGCAGAGGCATCGTTGAGTATGGCATCTAGAAAAATGAAGGAAGTCATTCTACTCCAGTGGCCAGGATAACACCTGGAATGGTGACTTTGTTCTGAGCACCTTACTTTAAGAGGAACATCGTCCAACAAGTAATGGGCTTTCATTTGAAATTGTGTCCTATGAAGAAGCATTGATAAAAGTTGTAGCTGGTTTGCTGGGAGAAGGTGGAGCATTAGTGTGATCTTTACTTCACTGGACATATTCATAGAAAAGAAGATGGTTATACTCTTCACATCCCTTATCCCCTCTGTCCTCGCTATTCACATCTCCAGTCAGAACTGACACCAGGAATGCTTTTCACACGGATTACAATGTGAAATGCAATGGTCCAGACACTGTCATGACAAGGGATTTGAATGTTTTCCTGTAACTCCAGAAGAAGCATAAAAACCAAAGATCATAAGATAAAGGGAGTGCGATTTTGGTTCAGGTTGAGAACATTCTAAGATTGGTAAAGATAGAATGAGCAGTTCCCTGCCACTGGAGGTATTTGGAAACAGATCTTGTAAATGTTTACCCACCTGTGATTTGTTGACTGCAAAGACATTTGACTGTGTGAATCATAGATTATGTATAACATTAAGAAGAATGGAAATTCTACAACACTTGATTGTATACACTGACCAAGAGGCAGTCATTTGAGCAGAACGAGGGAATACTGTATGGTTTAAAATCAGGAATGGTGTGTGTCAGGGTTGTATCCTTTCATCATACTTATTCAATCTGTATGCTTAGCAATTATCTAAGAAGCTGAAGTATATGAAGAAGAGAGTGGCATCAGGAACAACTCATTAACAATCTGCAATATGTAGACGACAGAACTGCTTGCTGAAAGTGAAGAAGATTTGAAGCACTGACTGATAAATATCAAAGACTAGAGCCTTCAGTATGGACTACAGCTCAATGCAAAGAAAACAAAAGTCACTGAATATGTCCCTTTAGTCATAGTTCTCCATTTTTTGATATGTTGCAAATCCTATTCTCTATAATTGTGATTATGATTCCTTTTTAGAGTGTGTTATCTGGTATGTTAATGAGACACAATTAAGGTTTCTTGAGTCCACACCTTACTAGATTGATATAGTCTACAAACAGAAACTTTGATAGGTATGTTAAAACAAGAACTAATTTCCTATTTTAAGATTTTGCCTTTATTAGGCAAAAATCCAGCTTCCTGTTTAATTAAGAAAAGCAGGAAACCGTGGTCATCACAGAACTGAAACCAGATTTGGCACACCTAACATTCACAATAACAACCAACACTGCCTTAACCTGATCTCTTGATGTCATGAGACTGAAAACACACCAGATGTTGGTAAAACATTGTCTTTGTGATTCTGCCTTCCTGAGTGAGGATGCCCAAAAGAGTAGTTCTTGTTCTGAATCATATTTATGAACACAAATCACATTTCAGTTACTGCCCTAAATGACCCCTGGCCCTGGACTAGGGGCACCATCTTAATGATATGAGTCCTGATACACTCTTTGCTTTACTAACCAATGATACCTTCTTTTTTCTCTTTTGACTGTTTTGCATTTCAGTATCTGAACTGAGTAGCTTTGGCACAGTTGATGCTCTTACTCTGAATCCTATGCCTGTTTCTGGTTCTTGGGATTTGTGGAGGAAGCCTATCACCTGACCTGGTTTTCCAGCTGCCACAGCTTTGTGGGAGTCTTGGTGTGATGCTGTAGGATGAACACTGGACTGCTAACAGCAAGCTTAACAATTCAGACCTACCAGTCACTCCTTGAAAACCCTCTAAAGATTCCTATGAGTTGGAACTGACTCCGCACTCTTATCAAAAACAACAGCTTTGTGAATCTTCAGCCCAATTTCAGCGTGAGTGAAGAGAATCCTCTTAATTGTCATCTAAATTATAGATTTCAGACTTGCCAGTTTCCACAATCTTGTGAGCCATTTCCTTGACAGTTAATGAGCTCTGTAAAACATTGCAACAAATTGCAGAGCCTTGGAACATAAGGGATAATACGCAAAAGAGGAGTGGTGTTTGATATCAGAGATAATGGAGTGGGGCAGCATCTTGGAAAAGTTGAATATATGGGACATCTTTAACCTCCATCTCATAGGGACCAGTCTTGTGCTGATCCTTCTAACAGAAATTATTCATGCATCTCACAACTGTATCAATAAGCAAAATCATGATAAAGAAAATAATGAAGTTGTCAAGGATTTCAATTTACTTGGGTCTATAATCAATAACCATGGAAGCAGCAGTCAAGAAATAACACGATGTAGTGCATTGGGCAACTCTGCTACAAAAGACCACTTTAAACGTGTTAAAAAGCAAAGCTGCAATCTTCAAGTACACCTAATCTAAGACATGGTATTTTCACTCTTCTCATATGCATACAAAAGCTGGATAATGAACGTTGTTGCTGTTGCCATATGCCTTTGAGTCAGTTTCAACTCATAACGACCCTGTATAGGGTTTCTGAGGCTGTAAATCTTTGTGGGAGCAGAAAGCCTAATCTTTCTCTCGAAGGACAATGAAAAGAAAGATCAAAGAAGAATTGATGCCTTTGAACTATGATGTTGGTGAAGAATTGACTTCCAGAAGAATGAACAAATTTGTTTTAGAAGAATTACAGCCCAAATCTTCCTTAGAAATGATGTTGGCTAGATGTTGTCTCATACACTTTGGAGATGTTATCAGGAGGGACCAGTAATTGGAGAAGGACATCATGTCTGGTAAAGTAAAGGATCAGAGAAAAAGAGGAAGACCCTCAAGGAGACAGATAGACAAAAATGGCTGCAACAATGAACTAAAATATAGCAATGATTGTGAGAATTGTACAGGACTGGGTGGTGTTTTTGGTTCTGTTGTACATAAGATTGCAATGAACCAGGACCGACTCTATAGCACCTAACAACAACCGAGGGGAATCCAAGCCTTTACAATTGAGAACAATGGTAGGAACATGTGAACATATGACGTAACTTCCCTGTGGTATTTTCTTTGTTTCACTACCATCCTCCTGAGTCATCAAAACAATACTCTGAGGTTATTGTTAGTTAGAGGCCATTGCCATTGAATTGTCCCCTGACTCATAGTGACCTTGCATAGCAGCATAAAATGCTGTCTGAGTTGTGCACTATCCCGGTGGTCACTGGTAGACAGGACTATTGTGACCCAGAGGGTTTTCATTGGCTGATTTTCAGAAAGAGATCATCAGTCCTTTCCTCCTAGCCTGAGTCTGAATGCTCCACAAAAACCTGTTCAAGCATCATAGTAAAACCCAAGCCACAGTGACATGAGGTGCACTGGCCAGGAGCTGAACCTGGGTCTTCTGCTTAGTGTGTTCAATTATTTAATGGTAGTTAAAGGTGTCGCTATGGGTCGGAACCGACTCAACAACATTTAACAACAACAAAAGGTAGCGCAGTGGTTACAAATCGGGCTGTGAACCTCAAACTACCAGCAGTTCCACAGGAGAAAGATAAGGCTTTCTGCTCCCGTAAAGATTTACAGCATTGGAAACCCTGTACAGGGTTGCTACAAGTTGGAACTGACTCCACAGCATCACTACCAAACTTGATCAAAGGAGCTCTGGCAGTGTAGTGGGTTATGAGTGGGATAAGGTTAGGAGTATCAATCTACCTGCTGCTCTGGGGAAGAGTAATGAGGTTTTCCATATAATCTCGGAAACCCAATGCAAGGTCACTATGAGTTTGAACAAACTCCACGGCACATATAACCACCATCACCACCAAACATCTATCATGAGAGAAAGATGAGGCTTTCTGCTCTTATAAAAATTTGCAGCCTTAGAAGCACTGTCCAGGATCACTGTGAGTCAGAACAGAAACCATGGCACTTAACAACAAGCTTGATCTATAAATGAAATTAAACTGAACCTTGACTTTGTGCATCAAAGGCTAAAACCATTTTTGTGCAACATCAGTAGGAGCCTTTTTTCCCCCTGCTTACCAATATCTATAGCTGGAACTCAGGAGTAAACCCTGACACCTGGACTCCAGATGGGAAAAGCCAGCTTACATCCAACACATGTTGCCTGATTCAATTCCATCACTCAGGCACCCAATGCACAAATGGCATGCAAAGATTCTTGCTGGAGATTTTGATTTTGGCATTTCCCAAATGCCCTCTCCAAAAATAACATCTTAGAGAGGAAAGATGTGGCCTTACAGGACACTTGAGAGCTTCTGGCCAATGCTGAATGCAGTGGAGCCCATCAGAAGACACTCAGTGTCCCCGGTCACTTTGGAAATACTGAGATGAAAGGGCGAGGTAAAACCCTTAACTATGTATGCATCTGACAGCTGCCGCTCTCCCATTGCTATTCCTGTGTCTGTGCAGTGAAGATCACGGTGAGGCCCTCACAGATACTCTGTTAGTGCTAAAACAGATGTTTCTTCAGCACTCACATCTTAGGTGGCCACTTTCACGGGGTGGAAAAGAATAATCTAAACCTTCCTGTTCTTGCCAAAATAACCATGTGTAGGTCTTTGTTCTATAAGTCTCTGGAACACACAGATAGATTTCCAAGTGGTGGGAACCTCCTGTCCAGTTCAGTCTTTGGACAAACTTTAGTTCTGCCCATTTCACCCTAGTTTCTTGAAACCCTGGCAGTAGGGCTTCCATGGCTGGAGTCAATGAGAACCTCCTTTGTATGAAGAATTTTAATAACTAAAGCCATCAAGGAAGACAGTGAAGGGCACTGGGTATAAAACCAACTACAGCAATGACAGGTATTGCATTAGCTGCCCAGGCTGAGGGGGTCACCCCTCTGCAGGTCTATTCCCCTCCATCTGGGCACTATTCCAGAGAGCAGAGTGGAGGAATCACTGCCGATGGGTTGAAGTTGGCTTTGTCTGCCTGTGGGGGGAGTTATAGCTGAGAGTACCAGCCCATTACCAATCAAAAGCTTAGAGATTCTTTATCTCTTGAAGCTGATAAAGGAATAAGCAGAAGAGCAATAAAATCAATCCTCCAAAGCAATCTAAACATAGAAGTCAGAGAATTATAGTCAGAGTTTCCCTCCATTTTATTTCTTCACAAATTTAGGACACTTGGGGCAGAGAAAGGAAATGGAATGATAGGAATTTAGGAAAGACCGAAAGATAAAGTTATAGAGGCGTATAGGCAATGTGATCAAGAGAAAAGAACAATGGACTTGAAGCAAAAGATTCAATTTGGGTCATCTCTGTGTGGCCCCTAAATTCTCATTTTGAAGGATAAGGTTAGGTCTCTAAGTCTCTTTCAACTATAAATCAAAACAAAGCGTTCTTGGTTTCTATAAACAGGATTCTTCCAAGATCATCACCATTCCTGTAATGAAAATTGATTGATTGATTGATTGAGAACCAGTGTGGCTTTCTGAAGCTAAAAGTAAGAAGCCATGATCTTTACCAGATAAATAGCTTTGACATGGATTAGTAATTAACCATGCAAAAGTGTAAAAAGTCAACTAATTCATAATGTTAGTACTATGAATAGGCCACAAAACAAGTTTACACCATGGAAAGTAAGTGACAGTGGTCTTTGGAGCCGCATTTTTCAACACTGGAAACCGAGCTCCTGACTTCTGAATGGTGCTTTCTGTTTTGTTTCCATCTTGATTGCTTAAGAGCTCCAGCCAGGTGAGACTCTCTGGTAAACGGTATGCCCCTAGTGACTGCAAGTCAGGGCTATGTGCCATGGCCATTTGTAACAGAAATGAAAGGGTTATGAATCAAATGTAAGGAACTGCTCTGGGTTGAATATCATAAATATGGAAGGCCAAGCCTGCATAGTACACTTATCTGATTAGGGTTTTGTTGTTGTTGTTTTTTAATGGAAGACCTTGATTATACTGGGGACAGTTAGGAAAAGTTAGGCAGGCTACCAACATCCAGTAAGGAGGAGAATCAAGATTCAAGTTCAGGAAGTCTGACTCCAGAGCAAACCATTTAAGCCACATTATATGCTGTCTGGTTCACAATCCTGCCCAACTGAACAGTAGTGAAAACCATCTATATCAATGTCTCTCAAACCCCAGCTGCATATTAAAAATCATCTGGTTCACTTTTGAAAACTATCCATGTCTAGCCTGTTTCCAGAGTTGCCAATATACTTAAAGTAAGAAGGAACTTGGGCATCTATAGTTTTTTGAAGCTGCCCAACTCAAGTGATTCTAAGTGTAGTCAGGATGAGCATCACTGAAGAAAAATGTCAGCTCTACATAAACTCAGATTTGGGACTGCTTCAAGGTAAGTATCTGTAGCAGATGTGAGGTTATGGACACAGATCTTTCAGTCCTCAATGGGCAGGAGTCCTGGTGTGGCACTGTGGGCTAATGCGTCAGACTGCAAAGTTGTTTGAACTGCAAGGTCGGTGGTTCAAGTTTTCCAGCTGCTCCTTGGAAACCCTATACAGGGTCGCTATGGGTCAGAACCAACTTGACGGCACTTAACAACAACAACAAGGGCAGATATGAGACCTCTAGTCTTTGTGAAAATTTCCCGTACACCACAGGTCTCCATTGGAGAAGTCACTCAAGGAACACAGCTAGGAATTCATTATGTTGATGGTGTTGTTGTTAAATGCTGTCCAGTCAGTCGATTCCAACCCATAGTGATCCAGTATGGGTTTCTGAGGAGCAGCTGGTAAGCTTTAACTGCCTACCTTGCAATCCAGACTTTGCAGTCCAGAATGCCACACCAGGACTGCAAGACCATTTGGCTTACAGATTTCAAGCTATATGTCACACAACTTGGCCATTCTCATTAACAAAGGTGATATTTTGAGCTCTCTATCTTTTTCCTTCCATCTCGTAACTAGTGCAGGACTTGAATGGGGAGGAAAGGAGATGTTCTGTATCGACTTTCTTAAATTGGTCCTATCAGTTCCCTTTAAAATGTCTTTTTTTCTCTGTCCATAGTATCCAACCTCCTATAATCCCATTATAAAGCATTGGTCTTTCTTGAAATAATAATAATCAAACCATATGTGATCCATATGCTTCTACCCAGGAGTGGCAACCAGAATTTCAGGATTAATTGTAAGAACCATAAAGAGTTTTTTGGACATTTCTCCAAGAGCCTCTATGAATAGCAACAAGAGTAAGCAATAACCCCAGGCTTCACATGTCTTTAGTTCTATGTCAGGTTCTGATGCCTTTTTTCCTAAATAGAGGCCAAGAAAAATGGCTTTTCAGATCTTCCATAGGATGTATGATGAAAAATTCATTCTAGTAAAAGAAACCATACCCCTGTCATCTGACACTAATGAGCTATCCTTCCCTTGGCTTAATGGGATCTAGAGAAGGACAAGCAGATAACCTTCAGCCTAAATAAGTAATATCATCACTCCTCTGGAATCTTTCTGACGCATGCCAGTTACAGTGTGGAATTCCACAGAGCACGTGCCCCTCTTGGACTTCATCCAAAGGAAAACGTTGTCAGAAGACCTCATTATGACACGTTAATTGGCAGGGACAGTGTTAATTGGCAGGCTTCAGGATAGCTGGTAAGGTTCTAGCGCTAGCCAGTTAATCAGCGCATGCTTGTTAATTCAGTCAAGCCTCATAAGAATCAATGACCCCGTTTGTCATGTGTCCATTCCTCATTCCTTCACTGTCCAGTTGAGCTTCTAACTTGTTTGTAAGAAAAATTCTGGGTGCCTGAAAAACTAAATGTCTCTTGTCTGAAATGCCTAATCCAAAGATTTTTCTCATATATTTTATCAGCACTTCTGTTCCATAACATAAACACAAACCAAAATACAAAGCAAGAACACCAAGAGGCTATCACATCAACGCTGGTTCATGTCAACCTCAGGAATGTTAGAGTGAAGCAGCACTCTATAGGGTTTCCAATCACTGTAATCTTTCTGAAGGAGATCTCTAATGCCTTTCTTCCCAGACATCTCTGGGTGTACTCAAATGCCCAATCTTTTGGCTAGTTATATTGTTAAAGTGTCTGAGTCACTTCTGGACTCACAGAGAGACTTTATAAGGTTTCCAAGGAATGATTGGTGGGTTTGAACCAGCAACCTTATGTTAACAGTCACCTTGCGGTTAACAGTCACCACATCTTCGAAATTATGCACAGATTAGTAAGAACAATTAAGCCCATGCTTACCTTGCTCACTGAGTAATCCACTCCTGGGTGTCACAACTGTGAAAGGTGGAGACCACATGCCAAGCTTACATGGTATAAGGTATTTAGAATTTACCCTGAAGCTCTCGCTGGTTTTAGATGGAACACCATCTTGGCTTCCTCCACTGATGTAAGTGATTTAATAATGGCTTAAAAAGCACTGAGCTTAAACAGAAAGAAGAGATGAACACAGCGTAGGAATTTGTACTCCAAAAGGCCTGCCTAAGCACAGATTACTTTCTGTGGTATTTGATGAGAATAAACGATGTAAGAATTCTCCTTTTGTTCATATGGCCTTTGGCATTGCTTACTTTCTTTTTATGATTCTGAACAGTACTTAGAACTCTGGCAGCATTTCTCTCCTAAAATCTTCTTGTCAGAGGTTTATTTTTCAGCTGTTTTAAATCATAGCTGATAGAGTGAGTGCTTTGCCTGGGCTCATCGCTTTACCTAAGAAGAAATAAAATTCACCCTTTAAATGACAATGTTGATTGTCCACAGCTTTAAGTTCTCTACACTTTATCTGCAGGTTCCATTTGAAAAGCTGTGTGCCTTCACCAGAAAGGAACTAGGGTCGAACTGCCAACTCTACTGGCATCTGGGTAATGACTTTGGATTATGGCTGCATTACGTCCAATTTTCACTGCATATCAAGCAATTTCTCATCGATGATAATTTTGTCAACTGTGGTTTTGAGGCAATGAAGTTTCACACTTGTATGTGAAATTTATAAAATATACATGTGTTTAACATTTGCAGAACTTTTAAAAAAGTAATTCAATTTGCTGGTATTCCCGTGTCAGCGGATCTGTGGATGGTGTAGAGATGTATATAAGTGCTGCCCTTTGAAATATGGGCATAGTATCAGCACAGAAAAATAAACACTCTAGCCCTGTGATGATTTGTGAAAAACTCAGATAATTTGTGAAAAGCAAATACAAAAGTAAATAGCATAATAGTTTCAAGACCAAACTCTAGGTTGAATCCCAACTGCTCAGCCTTGTCATGTTGAATGGTGGCCCACCCAAAAGATAGGTGTAGGTCCTAACCCCTATAACCTATGAATGTGACCTTATTTAGAGAAAGTGTGTAACAATGTTATAACACCTTCGTTTCTTCCCTCTCCCCACCCTCCACCTCCATTTTGTCTATTTCCCCGCCCTAAGCTACAAGGGGCGTAGTTTAAAGGACAACATGGCTTTTGATAGGCCAGAGCTAAATCACCCCAGCAATGACCACTCCCTTCCTGTTGAACCTATATAAGTCCCCTCCCTTCCAGTTGTCTTTTCCTCTTCTTCCTCTCCTCTCTTCTACCTCCGGCCTGCTCTCTCTGGCAGAGGTTACCTTCCTCACTCTGAATAAAAGTCTCTAGACAGGCCATTTGGAGTGAGGTGTGGTTGATGAGCGGCGCCGGGGTTTGTTTTTTCCCTTTCAAAGTGCATTTTGGGGTGTAATTATTTAAGAATCTCTGAGATGAGATCATTCTGGATTATCCATTATACCCTAAAGCCAATGACAAGTTTCCTCTTAAGAGACAGAAGAGGAGAAGACACAGATAAAGAGCAGGAGAAAATCTTGTGAAGCCAAAGCAGAGATTGGAGTAATGCAGACAGAGCTACCAAATGATACAGATCCTTGCTAGTGCCGCAAAGAGAGCACAGCCCTTCCAGCAATCTTGATTTCAGAGTCCCGAAATTTTCAGAACTGTGAGAGAATAAATCCCTATTGTTTGAATTCATTAAGTTTGTGATGATTTATTACAGCAGCCATGGAAAGCCAGTTGGAGTGGCCTTTGGACAAGTTTTTTACTCTCCAGAAATCAGTCTCCCAGAATAAAAAACCTCCTACTAGGTAGGTTTTTGGGGAGGATTAAATGCCTTAACATAGGTGGTCAACTACAACAATGCCTATTGGCATGCCCAGTATATGCTGCTTAAGTGTTTTCTTCTACCATGGTGGTGGTGGTTATGTGCCGTGGAGTAGGTTCTGACTCATAGCGATCTTTACTGGAGCAGAAAGCCTCATCTTTATCCTGCAGAACAGCTGGTAGTTTCCAACTGCTGACCCTGAGGTTAGCAGCCCGATTCGTAACCACTATGCTACCAGAGCTCCTTTTCTTCTGCCATGGTAGTAGGTAAATATAACTCAGAGCTTTGATTTCAACCCAGTAAGTGTGTTTAAGTAGGCCTGGACAACCAGAAACTTCTGGGAGAATATGCCTCACTGATTTCAGAACCTCAGCAATCTTTCCCAAACAGCAGAAGAAGATGAAGCAAGACTGGGAAATCAGTACAAGACCTGTGATTCAAAAAGCCTCTAAATTTGGCTAGTTTTGATAAAGTGTGATTTCAGAAGATACATGTGCTAGACCTTTAAAAGTATACACATGAAAAGTTACTTGAATGTTTTCTCTGACCCTATTCTCTCCATCAGCCTTGATAACCAAGGGGTGAGGCACTAATGCCTATTTGCATTCAGATGGCAACTGCAGTGGGTTTGTAGGGAGGGAGCTTAGCAGAGGGTCTTGGGAGCTGGTGACTAGGAAGCTGCACTTCTTTGCCTCAGATAGCCCTTCATGTTCTCAGGATGAACCATTGTATTTTTCTGTGAATCGATGACAGGCACAATTCTAAAGCAGGACTGTGCTCTAAGTAGAAACCATAGATGTCTTAGTGAAGACTCAGAAAGTTCAAGACTCATTTTACATGTAAGGAAAATGAGGCTCAGGTACAGCACCTACCCCACGCGAGTATATGATAAGGACCAGGTGACTGAGCCAGCTTCCTCTCAGGTTCCTCATTGTAGGGATGTTTGTTCTGGTAAGTCGACCTGGCAGTTAGGTTTGTTGACCCAGGAAGCCAGAGCTGAGAACCTTCAGGATGAGGCTTATAGTAGAGCAGTGTGTCCTTGTCCTTCATCAGCAACCTTAAAAAGCTTTGTAACATTGACTGGAGAGAACAAGGTCTGCCTGTTGAGGAGTGGCTGTTCTGATCCTATATTGAAATCTGTTTGCTACTCTAATAAGCCCCATAACTGTGAATATTGTGTCTGAGTTCTGTGTGGCCCATTGCAATGCACACTCAAACCCAGCTAAGCAGAGAGGGCTATGGGAAGAACATTTAGTATCATTTTGTCACCATTCACAGGTACCAAGGGTTAGGGCTCCAACACATCTTTTGGAGGAACACAGTTCAACCCATAAGTGCCATATAATTTTATTTATAAGAGGTATTTACAATCATCATTTTATAAATGTTCTAAATAACTCTAGAATATGGACAAGGATTACCATTTTCATTTTACTAATTAATAGAGAATCTCAATAACTCATGTAGCACAAGTACTCGATCTTATTAGTGAAATAAATACATATCAAAATTTAAAAAGTCATATTTTGACTATCAAACTAACAAAGATGTAGATTATCAAATGAGCAAGATTAGAAAATAGGTAATGCTTTATGCTGGAAAATTTAAGACATGCAGAATTGTGACTGGCAAGGGAGAAGGAGGCACACATTGGTTAAGCATTTCTGTAGAGTGGTTTGCAATATATATCAAGAAAAGTATTCATAGCTTTGGATCCAATAATGCCATTCCCAAGGTTCTTTCTAAGAACGTAATAAAAAATGTGGACAAATTTTGTGTAAAATGCTTATCATAATGCTCTTTAAAATGAAAAGCATTTGAAAATAACTCAAGTACTTAACCATTGGGAAATAATTATGATACATCTACATGTTATGAATATTATGAAGCCCCTAAAATTGATGTTTTGGAAGAATTTTAATGGTGTGAGAAAATGCCATTAAAAGCAAGATGACTTACATAATGTCATGATTACAGCTGTGTAACATGAATGCAAATCCTTTCAAACTAGAATGGAAGAAAATGTAACTAGTTTTCAGAGGTTTCTGAGTTATGTATAATTTTGGATTTTTTTAAAAAAAATGGTTGTTGTTCGTTGCTGTGAAGTCAGCTCTGCCTCCTGGTGACTTTATGTATTCCAGAATGAAGCATTGCCTGGTCCTGTTTTTGCTTGTTTTCTTGTTTGTTTGTTTTGTTTTGTTTTTCTGATTATAAAAATAGCATATACTCTCTTCTAAAAACATGAAACATCCAAAAAAGAACAAAGGGAGATGTGTTATTTTTATAATCAGAAAACAGAAAACATCACAAAATTCTAGTTTACTTTTTAAAAGTAAAAGAAATAGGCTCATAGATGTTAGTTAGCTTTTCCAACTTTTAAAAAAGGTAATAAGAGAAATAAGTTCAGAGACATTACTTAACTTTTCCAAGGCCACATGGTTGCAAAACAGAGGTTCTAACACCTGAATGCAGCTCTTCTGCCTCTAATTTCAATGACTCCATTACCATACCATGGTGTCTCTGAAACATTTGAACATCACATTATTGATTGTTTCAATTATTAGAAAATAAGCCACCCACAGAATTATGCTAGAATCCATTATTAGTTTGATTAGCCTCTGCATTGCAAATAAGCTTAGGAGTATTTCTCAACTTTTCTGATCCTCCAAGTTGCTGGCATTTAGAATATTTAAGTATGTGTGGTGCTGTGGGTTAATGCGCCAGACTGCTAAGCCATTTGAACTGCAAGATGAGTAGTTCAAGCTCACCAGCTGCTCCTAGGAAACCCTATACAGTGTTGCTATGGATCAGAACCAACTCGATGGCACTTAACAACAACAACAACAACCTTGCTATTAGAATCCAATTTCCAAAACGTCTCACCTGTACTAGATGTGAAACCCCTTAACACTGAATTCTAAAGTAGAAGATGAAATAAAGGTAATTTATTACAGCAATCTCCAAACTGAACAACAAGTGCCATCACTAGGATGGTTTTCTAAAAATACAAGTCCCTCCAGAGATTCTATTTACCTCTAGTAAGTCTGGGGTAGAAGCCTACCTCTTGTGTTTCTGAAAGCATTCAGAGCAAGACCATCTTTAAACTATTCTAGACAGTGATAGAAACATGGTACATAGGTCCTTGAATGCACAGTGACTTACAATTCCACTATTTAAGGTTGGAAAACAACTCCTCAAAATCAGAATTCATTTATAGCTTAAGTATGCTGGTCACAGTCCTGCAAACATTTAGCCTATCCACTCAATGGTTAGTGGAGGGGTTTCCTCATTTCCCACTGCTGCCTGTATGAATTATTTATTGCTATTTAACAAATTGGAGTCCTGATGTGGCTTTGTATGATAAGCACGATACTGCTAACCACAGGGTTGGCAATTCAATCCTACCAACTGCTCCTAGGAAACCATATACAGGGTTGTTATGAATCAGAATGGACTCAATGGCACTTAAAAACATTTAACAAATTACCCCCCAAACTGAGTGTCTTAAACAACTTTTATTATCTTACAGTTTCTGTGGACAGGAATGTGAGGTACTACTTCACTAGGTGCCCCTGGTTCAAGGTTTTTTTCGAGGTTACAGACAAAGTTGTTGGCTAGAGATGTGGTCTTATCTGATGACCAGAGGAGATAAGGAAGGCAGAGGAAGCCTGCTTCCAAGCTCACTTTGGTAGGTTTTAGTGTGGCACTTAAAAAGGAAAAGCACTTGGCCATAAGGTCAGTTTGAACCACAAGGTCAGCAATTCAAACTCACCAGCTCACTCCTCAGAAACCCTGTACAAGGTCACTAAAATTCACTATGTTTTAAAATTTGCTGTATTCCTTGGTATTCATTGGTGGTGATGATGGTGGTAGTGTGCCCTGGAGTCGGTTCCAACTCATAGCGACCCTGCTCAGGTTTCCAAAGCTGTAAATCTTTACAGGAGCAGAAAGCCTCATCGTTCTCCCGTGGAACCGCTGGTAGTTTTGAACTGCTGATCTTGAGGTTAGCAGCCCGACTTGTAACCACTTTGCTACCAGAGCTCGTTAGTAACTATTTTAAGTCTTCTTCTCTTCCAGGAAGTTAGAGTATATCATCTACATACTGAAGATTATTAATGAGCCTTCCTCCAATCCTGATTCCACATTTGTCATATAATCCAGTTTCTCGGATCATTTGCTCAGCATACAGATTGTGTAAGTATGAAGAAAGACTTCAACCCTGGTACACAACTTTTCTGATTTTAAGCCATTCAGTGTCCTCTTGTTCTGTTCTAACACCTGCCTCTTGGTCTATGTACTTGTTCCTCATGAGCACAATTAAGTGTTCTGGAATACCTTCTCAATGTTATCCATAGCTTGCTATGATCCACACAGTCAAAAGACTTTGCATAGTCAATAGAGCACAAGTACACATCTTTCTGATATTCTATGCTTTTAGCCAAGATCCAACTGACATCAGAAATGATATTCTACTTTCACGTCCACTTCTGAATCTAACCTGAATTTCTGGCAGCTCCCTGTCAATGTACTGTTGCAACCATTTTTTAATTATCTGCAATAAAATTTTACTTGGATGTGATATTAATGATACTCTCAAATTATTTCCACATTCTGTTAGGTCACGTCTCTTTGGAATGGGTACAAATACGTATCTCTTCCAATCAGTTGGCCAGGTAGCTGTCTTCTAAATGTCTTGGCATAAACCAGTGTGTACCTCCAGTACTGCATCAGTTTGTTGAAATATTGCAATTTGTATTCCACCAATTCATGGAGCCTTGCTTTTCACCAGTCTTCAGTCCCGTTTGTATTTCTTCCTTTATTACCATTAGTTCTTGATCATATGCTATTTCCTGAATTGCTTAAGCATTGATGATATTTTGGTACAGTAACTTCTTATATTCTGTTCATCTTCTTTTGATGCTTCCTGCATCATTCACTACTTTACCCATAGAATCCATTAGTATTGAAAGTTGAAGATTGGATTTTTTTCTTCAGTTCTTTCAGCTTAAGAAATGATGAGCGTGATCTTCCCTTTTGGTTTTCTAACTGAGGTCGCGTCACATTTAATTACAATATTTGATTTTGTTTTCTCAAGTTGCTCTTTCAGATTTCCTACTCAGGTCTTTTACTTCCTCATTTCCTCCAGTTACATTAGTTTCCCTACATTCAAGAGCAAGTTTCAGAGTCATTTCTGACATCCATTTCAGTCTTTTCTTTCTGTTTTAATGACCTCTTACTTTTTTCCTGTATGATGTTCTTGATGTCATCCACCACTCTTCTTGTCTTCAGTCATTAGTGTTTAATGTATTAAATCTGTTATTGGGATGGTCCCTAAATTTAGCTGGGATATGTTCAAGACCATATTTTGGCCCTTGTTTTCATTTTCTTCAGCTTCAGCCTGAACTTACATCTGAGCAATTGATGGTCTGTCTTACAGTCGTCCCCTGATCTTATTTTGGCTGATAATATTGAACCTTCTCCATCACTTCTCTCCACAGAGGTAGCCAGTTTGATTCCTATGTATTCCATCTGATGAGGGTCATGTGTATTCACCTTGTATGTTATTGAAAAAAGGTATTTTCATTGGTCTTGCCAAATTCTGTCATGTGATCTGCAGCATCATTTCTATCACCAAGGTCTTATTTTCCAACTACTGATCATTCCTGTTTCCAATTTTCACATTCCAATCACCAATAATTATCAATGCATGTTTGATCAATTTCAGACTTAAGAAGTTGGTAGAATTCTTCAATTTCACCATCACTGACTTTACTGATTGGTGCTTAATTTAATTATATTAACTGGTTTTTCTTGTAGGCATATAAATATTATTCTATCACACATAGCATTATACTTCAAGATACATCTTGAAATGCTCCTTTTGACAATGAATGTGATGTCTTTCTCTTCAATTTTGCATTCTTAGCATAGTAAGTCATATGATTGTCTGATTCAAAATGGCCCATTTCAGTTCACCAATGCCTAAGGTGATACTAAAAATTTTTAT
>NW_006408542.1:4890804-4903663 GCF_000296735.1 Chrysochloris asiatica | reverse complement strand
GAGTAGAGAGACTGTTGTTGTTGTTAAGTGCCCTCAAGTTGGTTCCAACCCATAGTGGCCCTGTATAGGGTTTCTGAGGAGTGGCTGGTGAGCTTGAACTGTTGACCTCGTGGGTCAAACAGGCCTTGCAGTCCAGCGCATTAACTCAAAGCATCAACAAGGGGTAAAAGGACAGTCTCTGAGAAGACGAGGAAGGGAATTGAATAATACCAATTTAGTAGGTTTGAACTTCATCAACTACCATCTTTATCTAACAGATAAAATAAGCATTACCCTGAAAAGGTAAATGAAGGGGAGTTACTGCTTTGATATATAAAGTACTGTATCTTACACAAAATTGCTTTTAAAATAAACATGAGAAATGCTATATGTCTATTTTGTCTTTAAAGCTTTCTGATCCTTCTGATTTATCAAGGCATGCCTTTAGAATTTTTACCATTCTTGTGGAATTTTTATGTGTTGAACATATTGACTATGCTTTGGAAACAGAATTTGCTGGTAAGTATATCTATGTATGCTTTTTGTTAAATTCCTTTTATTTAACATCTCTATATTTTGAATTCAGGTCAGTACATTGAATAATGTTTGTTGTGTTTGTGAAGTGCCACTGATTTGGTTCTGACTCACAGCAACCCTGTACGGGGTTTCAGGGTAGCAGCTGGTGCGTTTGAACCATGGGTCTTGTGCTTCACAGTCTAGTGCTGATCCTACAGCTCCATATCAGGAGTCCAAGCACCAGTGAACTATTGGTAGAGCCTTTAAGTAGGTGCTTTTGTCTTTTGGGGGAGGAAAACAAGCTGTTTTCTATTTTTGGAACTTTGAAAATGTCACCACTCTAGAAAAGAATTCTATTTTATTTTCTCATTTGCTATTAACACTTTTCCTAGTTGGTTATATCTTTTAGTTTTAGCTAGAAGCATAAACATGTAAAGCTGAAAATGGACCTTATAGTTAATTTTTGACACTTTTATAAGGAAAAAACCTGAAATTTATAGAGCTCAGCTAACTCTTGAGGCCAAAAGGTGGGATACTTTAATGATACACTGAAAATCAAAGGTTTATTCTGAGGATAGTGAGATTGAATATTGTTAATTAAAGAGTGGGGAGCACAGTGAGTGAAATATTCAAGGGTAAATTTGTGCACATTACTATGGCAGGTAGCAGTCCATAGAAAAACGGATCAAGGGACTCGAGCCAGTAAGACAAATAAGAATGACTTTAACTGCTCTCAGAGGTCATGCAATTTGATTATAAGAAGAATGGTAGAAGTATGTAAGAAAAAAGACTCGTGTGAATCATGGAGTACCAGAGAATGGGAAGGGTGAAGGAGAAGGTAAATAAGGTTCAAGATGGTCCATGGATTGGTGGTTATTATTTGGTTTACTGCTACAAACAAATCATGAAAACTTAGTAGATGGCAAAAATTTGGGGTATGAAAATAAATTTCAATCTATTTTTATTAATAACAACTTAATTTACTCATTTTTTCCCACAAAAATACAAGGGTGAATCAAAACTTATCGCTACTCTGGTTACAGAATTTATTCTAAACCCCTTTTCGAAAAGACAAATATGTCATTTTTCAACATAATCTTGCTTTTCAGTACACTCTGTCCATCTGTCAACAAGCTTTCATATTCTCTTATTTTAAAATGTCTTAGGCTGAACTGTGAGCCACAAAAGCATCGCTGTCTTCACTCCTTTGTCAGAGGTGAATCTTTATCCCCAAAGGGTTGCTTTCAGGAGACTAAACAGAGGAAAGTCCAATGGAGCAAGATCATATAAGAAGGATGTTTTAAGACCTCAAAACGAAGTTTAGTAATTAAGACATGGTTATTCCACAATGAGATCTAATATGATGCAATCACTCCCATGATGCTATCTGATGTATCAGCTTGGATCTCATGTAAGTATCCTATGTATTGTAAATCCTCACTCTTGTGATGTTAATGAGGTCAGAACTAATCTACAGGATTAGGTTGTATTTTGAGTCAATCACATTTGAAATATAAAGGAGAGAGAAATTAGAAGAGAGGGAGGGACATACTACCACCATGAAAGAAAAGTTGGGAGTGGAGTGGGTTCTTTAGACATGAGTTTCCTGCACAGTAAACCCCCAGTTACAGGGAAGACTGATTCCAAGACACAAGGGGATCGCCAAGGAATGCTGGACCTACAGAGGCTGAAAGGAGACAAGACCTTTCTGACTTCAAACTTCTAGCTTACCAAACAATAAATGTGTTTGTTAAAGCCATCCACTTGTGGTATTTCTGTTACAGCAGCGTTAGGTAACTGAGACACCTAGCATATTGATTTTTATGCATTCCATTTCATTGTTGATGACTTCCAATTTTCCTAGAGTCACATTTTGCATATTCCATTTTCCTGTTATTAATGGGTTTGTGTAGCTGTTTTTCTCATTTTGAGTTGTTCCCCACCAGAAAATGAAGGTCCTGAAAGTTTTACTACAGCCACATCATTAAGGTCAACTCTATTTTGAGGAGGCAGCTCTTTCCCAGTCATATTTTGAGTGCCTTCCAATATGAGGGGTCCATCTCCTGGCACTATATCAGACAATGTTCCACTGCTATTCATACTGTTTTCAGTGGCTAACCTTTCAGAAGTGGTTTGCCTTTCCTTCTTCCTAGTCTATATTGGTCTCAGCAAACCTGTCCACCATGGTTGAACCTGCTGTCATTTAAAATACTGGTGGCATAGCTACCATCATCACAGAAACACATGACAAGCCACAACAGTATGACAAACTGACACAATTGGTGGTATCTTTGGAAGATGGACAACAAATATTGATTTCCTCTATAATTTTTAATGTTGTTGCTCTTATTAAGTGCCATGAGTTCAGTTCTGTACAGTGTTTCTGAAGTGAGTCTGGTGGGTTTGAACTACCGACCTTGTAGTTAGCATTACAGCGCTTATCCAAAAGCATCACACCAGGACTTCATATTTATAAATATATACACACACACACACACACACACACACATATATATATAATATATATATGTATGTATTTCTGTAGATCTATCTATCTATCTATCATCTGTGTATCTGTTTGTGTAACTATATGTATATCTAAGTGTATATAGTTGTTGTTGTTATGTGCCATGGAGTCAGTTCTGACTCATAGCGACCCTGTACAGGGTTTCTGAGGCTGTAAATCTTTACAGGAGCAGAAAGCCTCATCTTTCTCCCACGGAAAGGCTGGTAGTTTGGAACTGCTGACCTTGCGGTTTGCAGCCTGATTCATAACCACTACGCTACCAGAGCTATATATATATATATATATACATATGTATATGTTTGTATGGTGGTGGTGGTTATGTGCTGTGGAGTCAGTTCTGACTCATAGCAACCCTGTATAGGGGTTCCAAGGCTGTAAATCTTTATAGGAGCAGAAAGCCTTATCTTTCTTCTATGGAACAGCTGGTAGTTTCGAACTGCTGACCTTAAGATTAGCAGCCCAACTTGTAACCACTACACTACCAGAGCTCCTTCTGTGTTTGTATATATCTATGTAATTATATATGTATAGATTTACTTCATTGGAACCATCTGGGATTTCTTACTTATTCCACCATCTCCACTCAGCCTTGGTAGCAGACCCTTCTAGTAATGTAGACAAAATCAGGCATCCAGACTCAACTAGCTTACCAACTAGAACTGCCATGTGGAGTGAAATCCCATTTGCCATCTGGTTGCCAGCTGACTGTCGCTACAGGCATTTTCCAGCATCTCAGCTTGCTGTTGAGTCAGAGCCACAAATTAAAGCAGCAAATCCAGCTGTGCCATGGCTGATTTTAGAATGGAGTGTTTTCCAACTATCCCTGGAAAATCACTGGTAAGAAAGGAGTCCCCATTGTCATTTCAGCTGCCAAGACCTTTCATGCTAACGAACTGTGAAAGGGAAGTCGCTAATGATATGAAATCCCTTTTTATGGCCAGAGCTGGACCAAGGCCACCAGAAACACGATTGTGTTTCCCATATTGCCGGACCACTAAGAGAAGTTCCCAATTACCAAGGCTGATCTCATTGTTCATGGAAGGAAGGAGATGGACAGACTGATGCACAAGGACATTGGCATGATACCATAAGCTACTACATCTTCCCTTCAACACTGTGACATTTTAGAAGGGAACTTACATTAGTGAGGCTCAAAGTAAAAAGGAAGAGGAAATTGTTTGGGCAGGTCATCTAGGACAAGTAGAAGTAATTCCCAAGGTACCTGTTTGAGTTATATATAGAGAGCTCATAAACAATGGTAGCCCATTGCAGACCATGTGCTCCCCTCCTTCACGCCAGCTGATGGACTGCAGACTTACACAAAGGAATTACTGAAGGAAGGGCCCTGCTTTGGAGCAAGAGAACCAGTCTGTGTTTCACTTTTGCTTATTTCTTGACTGTGTGATCTTATATAAAACTCTTAACCATTTCTGCATTTCACATCTTTATATGATTTTGATAACTACTTAATGTGTTGCAGGGGATATTGAAATTACATCACTATTAAAGATAACCCCTTTACCATTCTGTTCCAATGACACCTGAGGTTCCACTCTGGGATAAGGCACTGTTCAGCTGATACTCTTTTTAAAATACAAACACCCTTGAAAAAAGGGAGCACAGGATCTGTGAATCATCCATCAACAGAATTCTTCTCTCTAGTAAATAAGTACTCTCAAAGTACTAGAGGGATGGGAGCAAGGGACTTAGGGGAACATGAATGCTGCTTTCACAGAACAGAAATGAGGAGGGGTATCTGGTGTTGGTGGGAAACCATTAGGCTGGGTAGTGGTAAGACATTTCTAGGAGGGAAAAGGGAAACCTTGCATGGGAGGACATTTGATGTGATAGTTGAGTGACTTAATTCAGGGTCAACTACTGATCCTCTAATTCATCTGAGTTTTGGGGAGCCTCTCTTGTGCATAAGTCTTGTTGCAGACTGACTTGTTTACTCCAACAATACATGTTCAAGTGTAGCCCCTGTACTTTTCGTCTATAATGTTAATGGGGCCACATTGAAGTAGTGGGGGGGGGGCCTAACCTAAGCCTTTCTGAATTGCATTTATAAACAGTAAAATAAAGTCACAGTGGCCTGCCAACAGCCACTAGAAACTAGAGAGAGGCCCCCAGAAGAAACTTTAAAGTCACCCATCTTATGGTATTTTGTTATGGAAACACGGTAAACTCAAACACTTCCTTCCCTGATGTTTGGGCTTCTTTCATGATACTTCTGAAGTGGTTATAAATCTCTGTTCCTCAAAGGCATTCCGGTCTTGCAAATGGCTACCTGGATGCCCCAGCAGTCTTGCCCAGCAGTCTGCATGGTGTGGTCCCTCCCACAAACAGGTTGGTAGCTCATCATCTAACACTTCCCAGAAGCTGAAAGGGCACTGATTCAAAGTGTGAAATGCAGGTTTGAATGAAGCCCCTGAGGCAAGTATCCGCCTTTACAGAACAAACACTATTTTCAAAGGCTAAGGAGTGCTCGTGGCTGGCTGACCCATGAGTCCAGGTCCAAGCCTCATGGTTCCTTTGGGTCCCCATTTTTATAATGCTGTTTTATGAGTACGCTCTGTAAAATGAAATTAAACATTATAGCTCTTGAGAGACTGTTGTTAAGTGCTGTCAAGTAGGTTCCGACTCATCAGGTTTCTAAGAAACAGCTGGTGGGTTTGCACGTCAGACTTTGCAGTTAGCAGTCCAGTGCTTATGCTACAGCGCCACACCAGGACTCCTCTTGAGTGGCTAGGGAACAGAAATAGATTTGGAAAAGCAAAACAAAATAAAACCAAAGAACCTTGTAACCAAGAGACTGAATTCTGGGGCCAAGAAAATCAGAAAGTGTCAAATAAACTTTCACTTGATTAAAGTAACAGCTCAGATTTTCCTTTGTATCTAGGACACTCACAAGATGCCTGATTCCCAGAGCAGGATGAAACACACTCCCTACATTTTGTTGGCTGGAAGGCAAAGGTTCCTGACTCTGGGCCTGTGAGATGGAGTGGGAAGCGATGACTTTAAATGGTCCCAATAGTGAAACTTAATGAAATCGGAGAAAGATTCATCCTTGTTCCAATCTTACCTCTGAATTCATTTTTATATCATTGTTTCCTTCCTTTCTCTCTAAAAAGAAAATGAATGAAAAAATGATTTACTTATTCTTTACCCCTACAAGACATATGTTTGCTGTTGTTGTTGTTAATGCCATTGAGTTCGTTCTGACTCATAGCAATCCTATATAGGGTTCCTGAGGATTTGAACCACCAACATTGCTGCTAGAGAAATCTTCACACCATGGGTGGTCCATTTATAGTGGTCAGTAACACTGTAGTATTAAGGGGCTGTTTTTGATGAGAGAGACAGACTGATTCGGAGCAATACTTTAAACAAAGCAAGAAAGCAGGCCAATCCGTGGTGTCAGATGAATAAGCATTATCAGAAATACACTTCACAATTTTCCCCCATAATACTGAAATTGTAATAAATTTTCCAGGAAGTGTCATTTTTCTGGGAGGGACCTCAAATTAAATTCTGAATCTCTTTCTTTACTAGCTCTAGTTCTGTCAAACACCCAAGCTTCCCTAGTCTTTGGCATGCCCACTTGGTATCCAAATGCTTGCAAGTGTCCCATCCAGTTCAATTATATCTCATTATTCCTTGCCCCCTAGAGGCACCGACTCATGCTGTTGTTAATTGCTGTTGAGTCACTTCTGACTCATAGTAACCCTGTACAAGCTTTCCGAGGAGCAGCTGGTGGATTTGAACCACAGACCTTGTGTTTCACAGTCCAGTGTTTATCCTATAGTGCCTGGGTCCAATGCACTAAAGGGGGCAGTGTTCCAGGTCCCTACTTCCCTAGCAGTCCTAGGTATGAGGGCAGCATCTTGCCTCACAGTTGGACAATTTCATGACCAGTATGGCTCACTCCAACAGTATATTTAGTGAAGGCGGCTCCCAGTCTGGGTGGCCAGATCCCTTCTTATTAAAGCTCTTCTGATACCACTACCACCCCCACACACACTCTCAGCCCAGAGTATCAGGTGAGGCTCTGGAGTCAGTATTTCTGGGCACTAGACAATGAAGTAATAAGACTAATGGAAGGTGAGGACCCCAAGAGACAATGCTCCATTCTGGAATCATCGCCCCAAAAGTTCAGGCCCAAAGCATGGAGGCAGAAGCTGCTTTTCTGGAAGCTTCCATGGGTGCTGATGGTGCAGTATGCTCTTATTCATTTGGCTGGTATTTGTGGACTTTCTCCTGCCTTAACACTGCATACAGATGAGTCACTCCCAGTAACTTTTGGGTATCACACAAGGCTGATATGAATCCCCTCTGTAAGTCCCAAGAGTTTTTCTAGAGGAGCAGGGTGACTACAAGTCAGCTCTGCTCAGCACTGTACCACTGAGAGATTTGTTCACTTCAATCTATGGAGACAGATATGAGGGATTCGTCTGGGCTTCTGGAAATTTCATTATAAGCATATTCATATCGTACTCAGCACAAGTTCTTTCTTTGCCCATATGAATAGATGACTCTGTTAATATTGAGCAACCACGGGCAAAGAGTATCTAAAACCAGAGTCTTTTTGCATTCACTTCTGAGAGCAGAATGTTCCTCAATTTCAGCCTTACCTCCCTGGAATTATAACATTAAACATCCATACACCCTGCCTCACATGCTCATACATATAAACCGGCTATCTTACTTTCAAGATTCTTTAGCTAAAGGACCAAGATCAGAGACCTTACAACTGGAATCCTGCCCTCACCTCTTAGAGGTGTGCTTTTCAATGTACTTTCCTTACTCTCTTGCTAAAGCACTAACAATATTTTTAAGTGACCCATGAGGTCACTCATATCTCAGTCAGGGATGGGACTCACTGCCCTCACTGATACACTCAAATCTCATTCACATTAATTTTGCTGCTCCTTCTTCACCATTGATGTGGGTGTGTGACTTAATTATTATTACAGGACAACTAATCACTTTCAATGGCAATTTGGTTTATACTAGGTACCCTTTGGCAGTCCATCTAAAAGTGAGTTGTTGTCTGCATGTAGGTGAGCTTGTCTGTGCAGGCATTTTATTTCCTTTTATTAACTTAAGAGGACCAGATTCCCACTTTGTTCTTTAGCTCTGCAACCAAGCTGAATCCAGGGCTCCTATTGATTTTTGTGGCCTAGAATTGCGTTGTCTCCGATGAAAATGAAACAGACTCAGATTAGTCTAATGGAGCATGGTGCAAGCAGAGAAATGAGCCATAAATTCAGGTGTATGCAAGTGGAGGTAGCAGTTGGATTTCACCCTTTCTTTGTGTGCAGGCCCAATGCTTCATTCAGTTGGGTTTAAACTGACTGTGTAGGACAGATATTTAGAGCTTTTGCTATGAAACATAATTTCCATTATTCACCTTGCCCACATCAATCTTCCAGCAAAAGGAACTATCATATAGATTGCACACAACTCAGGTTACCTGACCCAATAGTTCACTGAGGTTGGGACCATCTGAAGTGGGAGAAGGAATGAAAAGAGAGATTTTCTACTCTATCCCATGTGTTGAACAACACTGGGCATGTATGTGTGAGAGGAAAAAAAAAATGTTCTCATACTCTTAACTTTTTAAATGGTGCTATTGTTCTATAGTCTGACACATTTTTATTTTTAAAGTCCATGGAAATATGGAAATCAACAGCTTTTGGAAGGGATTCTAATTGAGTTTCTGTTATTTCTATCAGGCAAACACAACTGAATGACTTCTTAACTCCCTTGCTGGAATATTAGACCTGGTATCCTTATTGAAGGCCCTTGCATTGAGACTCAGGGCTGGAGTCTGACCTGATAGCATACGTATATTTATGCAAAGTGCATACATTTCTTATCTAGTAGGAGACAGCCAGCCTTGCCAATCCCAGAGGCCATGCTCATGATTGTGGTCTTTTTGATAAATATCCCCAAATGTTAAATTCCATAAAAATTTTCAACCTCAGAATCTCATATATTGAAAAGAGCAGACTGCAGAGGTCACGCACATTCTGAATATATTTTTTTAATTATTTTTTTTTAAGATATAAAAAGACTGATGGATGATTGTTTGTTGTTTTTTGATGAAACTTCTGTGAGGAAAGTCAAGGTAGAATTTCCTCTGTATTTTGTTTGCTTCCTTTCTTCCCGCTTCTCTTTGCTTGTCTTGCCAAAACTAACGTTTCTCTATGGCTTTGGTATGCTTTCTCCTCTAGCAAGACTTTTGATCTCTAAACATTTCAAGTTTGAAATAAGCATTGGTGGCCTTGAGTGTGCAGGAAAATAAAGTCTTAATTTCCTTCATGTCTTGCTTTTTTTTGAACTTGCTGTCATTTACTAGTGTGGCCTCCCTTACATAAGATCTAATTAATCAAATCAAAACAGTGTTGGGCAATTATCTGGTGCATTTGGCACAATGGAGCAAGGACGAAATAAGCTTTTAGGAAGTCATGAATTTACCAGATGTCACCCTTGACTTTATTTAGCATTGTTCATGTAGTCCTAGTTTAAGGATCTAGATGGAGCTCTGAACCAAGGAGGGACAGACTCATTCTTAATTTTAGTCAGTGTTGATCTATCAACTTCTTAAGGAACCATTGTCATCTTTCCTTTTTTCTAATCTGTTGCTTATTCTCCTCCAGAGGAAAATGAGTTTTAGTTTTCTGATTAGTGTAGGTCATCTTAAGCACAAGACCATTAAAAACCCCTGCTCATGGCTTATCTCCACATGGGCAAAACCTGTGCTGTGTGTTACCACTTGGACTGATTCTGGCCCCCACTCTGCAAATTCTGCCTATTACTTAGATCACTGTGACTGTATGTACAAACTCTGAAAATTCATTCCACTTTTGTGAACCTATAATCTGGGAAAATTAGGCTGTTTGAGACTCTTTATCAGATCACTTTGAGTTCTTAGTAAGAACTGCAAGAAAACAGGGACTATTTGATAATCTATAAGTTACAGGAAAGAATTTGTTTTTAATGGAAAAAGCAATCTGTTTGAGTTTGTTTTGTTTTGTTTTGCTTTGCTGAATTCACAAGGCCTAGAATTCCTGAAATCCTAGAGTTTCACTTCTCTGAAAAAAAAAAATTAGGTGTATTTGGTTAGGGTTCTGAGTTGCCAACAATATAATCCTCTCTGATTAGTTTAAGCAGGAAAGAAATTTATTTCAGGATAACAAGCAGATCTCAGAAACCACAGGAGGGTCAGAAAGTAGGTTCTGAGGTTTTCAGGAACAAGATATCTGAGGGAAAATGCCTCTGCCACCACTGCTCAGCATCAGTGACAAAATTGGGATGGACACCAGCAGCCCACCAGTGCAATCTTGAAGCTCCTAATGCCTCTACAACAATGCCACCACTTCCTGTGTAGTTAGGTACTTCCTCAGGCTGCTCATCTCCACTTTCAAGACTCACATATTGGTTGTCCTAGCTGCCAGGGAATTTGGGTGTGCAAGAGTCAGAGATTTAACCTTGGTTACCTCTAGTTTCTTTTTTTTTATACAGAGTGAGTGTATTTCCAAAAGGTAAAGAGGACATTGTTGTTGTTGAGTGCCATTGAGTCGGTTCCTAAT
This sequence comes from Chrysochloris asiatica, assembly GCF_000296735.1. Lineage (NCBI taxonomy): Eukaryota > Metazoa > Chordata > Mammalia > Afrosoricida > Chrysochloridae > Chrysochloris > Chrysochloris asiatica. Next base: position 4,893,046 of record NW_006408542.1, on the reverse strand, counting down.
CACAGTGACTCTATATAGGGTTTCCAAGGAGAAGCTGGTGGATTTGAACTGTCAACCCTGTGGTTCACTGTCCAGTGCTGATCCTACAGCACCACACCAGGAGAAGTTGATTATTAATGCAACGAGTTAGGTTGTGTCAATGTTCAGCATGGTTAATTCTTATCAGAAGACTAGCATTACCCTTTTCTCCCTTAGGACCAACTCTTCCCAGCCCTCGTTTAAGGCCAGTCCCTGCTAAGGCCTGGGACAAGAATTGTATGGAGCAGGCCTCTACAGCAGCCTGATGTCCATATTCAAAGGACACAACTTCAAATGACCCTGTTAAGAAACTGAGAGGTCAATCCTGTGACAATGTTGATCGATGAGTAGATGCATGGATAGACACCTGGTTGAATGAGTGTGGGAAGGAGAATGGGAGTCTACCCACAGATATATATATATATATAGGTTCAAAAGAGAATATTTGTACATGAGTTTTTACCTTTGCTGCAAATATATCCATGGATGTAGTGGAGCATTCAAGGGGAAAATTTATGAAATCTTCTTAGATATAACCAAGTACCTTGAGAGAATGAATCACTGGACCTTGGGACTCAGAACAAAAGAATCAGGGGACACCAAGGTCAACTGGCATAACATAGTCCACAAAGACAATGGTCCTACATACTACTTTGGGATCTTAATGCTCATGAGCAGCCATCTACACACATACCCATGACCAGATGAATGGATAAATATCTACAGGATGGGATATTATTTAATCATAAAAGAGAGTGAAGTACCAATACGTAATATAGATAAACCTTGAAAACAGTATGCTAAATGAAGGATAGTCCTAGGTGCCATAAAAAAATGAGCAAGTGCATTGTTGTGACAGAGAAAAAAATTCCTTGGTACAACTTAAAATTAAAAACCAATACAGTTTTTAATTTTCTTAAAACTTCTTGCTAATAAGCCCAGGGAACATACTGTGTACTTTGAGAATAGCTATCAAAATTAAACCTTGGGACTCCCCCCAAATAGTCACAATAATCGTTTGAGATAATTTCTCCACCTTGAACTGAACTGGTCCAACACATTCCCTTGGAAGGTACTGTTTTGATTGGATCGTTTTGAAAGCACTCTAACAAGACTAAGACAAGTGTATTACTGATAGAACTTGTGTGCAGCCATCTACTGCTGATCAAAGAGACATGTCTAAATATGTTTTGTTTGAAATAAACTCATGCATGTATGAACTGGAACCCTAGTAGCAACACTTTTTTACTTATTCTTGTACATGAGGATGCTATGAGTTGGAACTAACTTGATGGCACCTAACAGTAACAGTAACAAAAAATAACAAAGGCTGTAATCAAAGGGGGGGGGAGATAAGGAAGTGGTTTAAATATAATGAAAACCATTTTAGAGACTTCTGACAAGATGGTGGACTAGGTAGACACACTACATGCATCCTCTACAACAAAGACACAAGAGACCAAATGAAACAGATACAGATGAAAATTCAGGAACCCTGAACTTCAGTGGAAAGGATTGCCAGATTTTTGGGAGAAGCTAAGCAGTGATGGCTAGAAAAGGAGACTGACCAGTGAGCAGCTGGCCAGATGTGAAATTATCATCTTGTGAGCAGCTTTGGCAACAGAATGTGGCTTGTCAGAGCAGATTCATACAGGCAACGGGAAGGAGACAGTTGTTGAAAGCCTAACAACACATCAACATACAATCATCAATTAAATACAAATATGACAACACAATAGTGCCCCAGAGACAACAAAGTTAGCTTGCATGAAGAAACAGGAGAGAATGGCTCAAACACATGACCAAGATGTAGAACCAGAAAACGTTTCTTAGAAAGAAAATATAGTGGAATTAACTGAAAACGAATTGAAAGGAATAATATTTGAGTACCTTCAAATGATTGACAGAAAGATCAAGGAAAGCAAGGAGAATACAGAAAAAACTTTAGAAGAATTCAGGAAAAAGAACAAAGAGACAAAATAAATGCAAATTTTGAAACAATATAAAACCTGCAATTAGAAATCCAGAAGATTAATTCTAAGACTTCAAAAATGGACAATACACTGAAAGGGCAAAGGAGTACATTCAAAGCAGTGGAAACCCAAATTAGTGAGCTTGAAGATAAATGATTGTATACACCCAAATGGAACACTACCCAACATTGAAGAATTATGATGAATCATCTAAATACCTCACAATATGAATGAACCTGGTGGACATTATG
>NW_006408542.1:4876610-4890619 GCF_000296735.1 Chrysochloris asiatica | reverse complement strand
GACTGATTCCTTCTGACAACATGTCCAGAGTATGACAAATGAAGTCTCGCCATCCTTGCGTCTAAGGAGAATTCTACTGTACTTCCTCCAACATAGATTTGTTTGTTCTTCTGAAAGTCCATGGCAGTTTTTATATTTTTCTCTAACATAATAATTCAAATGTATCAGTTTTTTTAAGGTCTTCCTTATTCACTGTCCAATTTTCACATGCATATGAAGCTATTGAAAATACCATGGATTGGGTCAGGTTCATCTTAGTTTTCAAACTGATATTTTTCTGTTGAATACCTTAAAGAGGTCTTGCACAGTAAATTTACCTAATGCAATACACCATTTAATTTCTTGACCACTGCTTCCAAGTGTTGATGGTGGATCCAAGCAAAATGAAGTCTGACAACTTCAGTCATTCTCCATTATCTTGATGTTATTTATTGGTCCATAGGTTTTTTTTCAATGATTGATTTTTCAGAAGTTGATCATTAGACCTTTCTCCTGAGAAGCTTCTGGATGGGTGGTGTAAATGTTCCCTATAGCTGCTAACCAAAGGGTTGGAGGCTGGATTCCACCCTGAGGCCTCCAATTCTAGTCATTTGCTAATTGACTAGCGGCATTCTTTTTCCCCTATGAATGTATTTGAACTTTTAATGACTGGTTGAGGATTTATGGGATAACTATTCTGTATTTTCAATGTAGTTAGGCCTGAAAAAGGACCCTTTATCTTAAAAAATAAAAATAAAGCTGCATAACAAGAGATCATGAACATACCTTTATCAAACATGTGAAAGATGACATGAGGTATACTCTTATCACCTGCTTATTACCAATCACTCAAACTTTGTTGTTTTGTGAATTGAGGAGATGGAGCAGAAAAAAAGCCACTGTGTTGCCAAATCATCTCAAAACTGCACAGGAATTTCCAAATCAATTTTCTAATTTAGACAGTTCTCCACTTCTGCCCTACTGAGAAACAACTCTTTGTGAATATATATTACCTGGAAAGTCAGGATTAATAAATGAAGATGTCTTGGATTAAGGCAGGGAGGATAGGAAAAAAGGAGCAAGTATTCTTTCAGTCAGCAAACATGTACAATACCTTCAATGCACTGGGGGGGAAAATAAGACAAGTTGCTTATAGTCTAGAATAAGGAGACAGATTTTCTAACAAACAGTGACACTAAAATGTTATCATTACTCAAAAAGAAGTATTTGTTATTGCTGTTGCTAAGTGCCATTGAGTCAGTTTTGACTCAAAGTGACCCTATATAGGGTTTCCGAGGCTGTACATCTTTCAATCTTTATGGGAGAAGAAATCCTCATCTTTTTCCTGCCGAGCAACTGGTGGGTTTGAACTACCGACCTTGTGGTTAGCAGCCTAGTGCTAATCTTTTAAAGATTTCAATTTTTATTCCATCAATTCCTGGAGTCTTGTTCTTTGCCAATTCCTTCAATGCACCCTGGACTTCCTCCTTCAGTATCATTGGCTCTTGATTATATGCTACCTCTTGAAATGGTTGAACATTAACTATTTCCTTTTGGTACAGTGACTCTGTGTATTCCTTCCATCTTCTCTTGATGCTTTCTGCATCATTCAATAATTTTCCCAGAGAATGTTTCAGTAACAAAAGTCAGCCCTTGAATTTTTTCTTCCATTCCTCCAGCTTGAGAAATGCTGAGTGTGTTCTTCCTTTTTGGTTTTCTGATTCCAGATCTTTGCACATTTTTGTTGTAATATTTGGCTTTATCTTCTCAAGCTGATCTTTGAAATTTTCTTGTAACACCTCATTTCTTCCATTTGCTTTAGCAACTCTACACTGGAGAACAAGTTTCATTGTCTTGTCTGACATCCATTTTGACCTTTTCCTTATTTCTTGTCTTCTTAATGACTTTTTGCTTTCTTCCTGTATGTGAAATAAGAGTATTCCTGAACATTTAATTGTGCTCCTGAGAAATCTGTATGTGGATCAAGAGGCAGTTGTTCGAACAGAACATGGGAACACTGAATGGCTTAAAAATTTAAAAGGTGTGCGACAGGGCTGTATTCATTCACCAAACTTAATCAACCTGTATGCTAAGCAAATAATCCAAGAAGCTGGGTTCTATGAAGAAAAACGTAGCATCAGGATTGGAGGAAGACTCATTAACAACCTGTGATATGCAGATGATGCAACTCTGCTTGCTGAAAGTGAAGAGGGCTTAAAATATATACTGATGAAGATCAAAGACCACAGCCTTCAGTATGGATAGAATCTCAATGTAAAGAAAAGAAAAATCCTCACCACTGGACCAATAAAACAACATTCTTATCAATAGAGAAAATATTGAAGTTTCCAAGGACTTCAGTCTTCTTGGATCAACAATCAACACTCATGGAAGCAGCAGTTCAGAAATCAAGTGACGTATTGCATTAGGCAAATCTGCTGCACAAGATCTATTTTAAGTGATGAAGAGCAAAGATGTCAGCTTGAAGACTAAGGTGTACCTGACCCAAGCCATGGTATTTTCAATAACCTGATATGCATGCAAAAGTTGGATAGTGAATAAGGAAGACTGTAGAAGAATTGACGCATTTGAGTTCTGGTGTTGGAGAAGAATATTGTAAGTGTCATGAGCTGCCCAAAGAATCAACAGTTCTGTGTTGGAAGAAGTGCAGCCAGAGTGTTCCTTGGAGGTCAGGATGGCCAAATTTCATCTTTCCTACTTCAGACACATTGTCTTGAGGGAGCAGTCACTGGAGAAGTATAACATGTTTGGTAAGGTAGAGGGTCAGCAAAAAAGAGGAAGACCCCCAGCAAGATGGATTGCCAAAGTGGCTGCATCAATTGGCTCAAATGTGGCAACATTGTGAGGTTGGCCCAGGATCAGGCAGTGTTTCAGTCTGTTGTGCTTAAGGTCACTATGAGTCAGTACCAACCTGATGGCACCTAACACCAACTTTAAGGATTGTTGGAAATGGAGAAGGGAAATGAAACATAAGGAGTGATGGAAAGAGAAAAATCCTCCAGGCACAGCAAGCCACAGCAGCAGTCACAGGAGACTTGCAGTAGCCTGGAGCACCAGAGCAGCTGTGAGTAGTTTGATTTGGTCAATGTAAGCTGTGAAGTAAGAGGGCAGGAGAGGGAAGGGTAGAAGATGTAAGAGGTGTAGTTGGAGAGGTATGTTGGGCCACAGAGCCAGGGGCATCTGACAGGAACCTGAGCAGGCCAACTCTGCTACAACATACTCCTTGGATATGAATGACTATTAAATAAAAGGCTGTGAAATATTATCCAACGGCTGGCTTCTTTGGATTGATTATTATCCAAGTCCACTAATGATTATTCTAGGAAATGGAGCCCAGGAACTCTTGTGGAGCAATGCAATGGAACTGACCCACACGTGCTTGGGCAACGAGTATCAAGATAAGCTTAATATTGATGCAGACAGGCAGAAAAGGAAGCAGACGGGTAGCATGATATGCAGTCTCTGTGTGAAAGGGAAGGGAAAGTAACCTTCCTGTCATCCCAAGCCTAAATCACAGATGGCTCAGGAGAAAACAAACACAATGAACAGAGATAATCCAAAAGTAGCTGAAAATTCTTCCTGCAAAAGTTTTTAATGGTACTCCTCCAAACCCAGTTATAACACTCCTTCTTCTGTTTGGATTCAGAGTCCACAATCTTAGGGTCAGTGTTTCTAAGAATCTATCCATCTATCTATCTATCTATCCATTAAGGTTTTGAGTCCCTATGTATTAGGTATTCTAGTTTCTGCTCCAGAGTTTTGCTTGGAAACACATACGGACTTTTAGTTTGCATTGAGTGAGTCCTGGTGCGGTACTGTAGGATAAATACTGGACTGCTAACCACAGTTTGGCAGCTCAAACCTACCAGTTGCTCCTTGGAAATCCTATACAGGGTTGCTATGAGTCAGAACCGACTCAATGGCATTTAACAATAATAATAAGTGATGCAGAGTAATGAAAATCAACCTTCTCCATCAGTATCAAGAAAGTATTTTTATATCAAGAGAAAACATAATGACAAGGAGAACCATACCACTTCTTCTGAGCACCCTTCTTATAAACACCTTTACTTTTTAATTAACTGCCCCATTCTCCAGTGAATGAAGCCTCCCTTCCTAACAGAGCCACCCACATAAAAATTTTGAAGTGTCTGGAATAATTTTGTTGTTGTTGTTGTTAAGTGCCATTGAGTCAGTTCCAACTCATAGTGTTCTGTATAGGGTTTCTGAGGAGCACTGGTGTCTCTGACCTTGGGGTTCAAACTGACCTGGTAGTCCAGAAAATTATTCTGCAGCACCACACCAGGATTCGGTGGCTAGCTATTTTCTTTAAAACCCCTTTGCTACATTTAAGTAATTAATGCCACACAGTTTTTTTCAAATATGCTCAGCTCCAATTCAAATCCACAATCCCTTACTCACAAGATAACCATGAACTTGGCAGTCACATAGAACTTAGAAACACTTCTCCAATCCACTGTGACTCACAGTATGCTTTCTGAGTGGAAGTAGCCCATACCAGAACAAAAGAAATGCAAGGCATGGTCTTTGCCCATAAGAAGTTTATTACCTGGGATTAAAGGCAAAATGTAAGTATTGCTGACAAGACAGCATTACATTCAACAGCCATGTATCCCAGTATAATCAAGTGTTCTTTGTTAGATAAATAAAATTCGAAAAAGATTACATCAGTGGTATCCTTCCTCTCCCCTAATAAGAAAATCTGTATATGTGAATTTACTCCTATGTTCCTTTCTGGAAGTCCTGATGAGGTAGTAGTTCATTTTGTTAAAATTGTGAGCATAACAGGGTAAACTCAGGCTCCTCCCCACCCCCCACCCCTTTGTTCTTTCCATACCTTTGTAGTTATGGGGAAAGCCTAGTGTTAAGGGAGAAGCAATTTGCTTGTTGTTGTTGTTATTAAGTGCTGTCAAGTCTGTTCCAACCCATAGCGACAGTGTATAGGGTTTCCTAGGAGCAACTGGTGAGCTTGAACTGCCAGCCTTGCAGTTCAAATGGCTTTGCAGTCCAGTGCATTAGCCCACAACACCACACCAGGACTCTTTGAATATTCACCTAATTTAAGACATCTTTATGAAGGAGTCCTGGTGTTTATGATGGAGTCTTGGTATGGCACTGTGAGCTAATGTGTCAGGCTGCAAAGTCATTTGAACTGCAAGGTCAGTGGTTCAAGCAAACCATCTGCTCCTTGGAAACCATATACAGGGTCATTATGGGTTGGAATCGACCGAACAGCACTTAACAACAACAATAATTGTATGATAAGTTCGGGGCTCTATGTTCTCATGAAGAATCATATTTTGTTACTAGAAGTACTCTAAATGGAGCCCAGTTGGGAGGCTTTGCAGAGAAACTAATCTACACAATAAGGTATGTTTAGTATCAGAAACTGGGAGAAGAAATCTTAGTACAGAGGGGAGGTCAACAGCATTCTGACACAGCCCAAACTACCATCACTCGAAGAGTCTTTGGGCCTAGCATCACATTACTCCAGTATAGAGGTATGGCTAGAATGATGAGAAAGCACAATTACAGGACAATAATGGTGATGTACAAAGGGCTCCCTGGAGAAAACAGGAAAGTAGAAAAAGTAAGACAGCAAAGAAGTAAAATGTAGAAGTCTAGAGGACAGAAAGGAAAGAAGTGAGAGTTTAGAAGGGAGGGCAGGTTCTCAAGAGACAGCCTCAGAAGGTCTGCATTGCAGTGAAAAGGAGAGAGGGAGTCAGAGCAGACCCACCCCACCCAGTGTCCTCTCCTTGGATGAGTAGAGTTTTCAAACAAGGCATGATTCCTTCACTGAAGATTGACTAACTTTTCCTTCAGATCCAGGGTACTCTGGGTTTGGGGAAGCTGGGAGTGGGGAGAGGAAAGGAAAGGCACCAAGGATCACCCTGCCTGGTCAATAGACTGACATGGGTCACTTTCTTCAAGGGTGCTGAGATGGTGTAAGGATGTCTGAGAAAGCAGGGTTGAAAGGCAGAACTGGAAAATTAGAATTAACAACTCCAAGTCATCAAATCAAAACTGCATTAAACATTTGGGTCAAGGAACAGGCACAGAACAGTATGCCCCTTGGCATCGGCATGAGCTGGCACAACACAAACTGAATACACAAGCTTCGTTTTGACTCTATAGTCAAAGAATTCCAGAAGAGTTTCTGGTGAGCAAGGGATGGCAAGTGGAAATTAATTCTTACTAAAATGATATGCATAAAATATCACTATAGTCTCTTTGTTTAATGTGCTGCCTTTACTGATGCATTTTAATGAATAGCAACTTGTTTTTAATGACTTTTAAAGACTCACACGTGACTTCAGTGTCCCTAATTCTATTTTTTTCATAAGGCCACATGATCTTCAACTGGAAATTCTTTCACCATAAAGGTTCTTATAAAGCAAATTTCCACAGTTGGTCATAAACTACTTAGTACAGTGGTATGAAATGTTATAACTCTGTCATCGTTATTAAGTGCCATTGAGTTAGTTCGACTCATAGAGACCCTTTATGGGGTTTCCAAGGAATGCCTGGTGAATCTGAACCATCAGCCTTGTAGTTCAAACCAACCTTGCCGTCCGTTGTTTATTCTACAGTGCCACACCAGGAATCCATTTTGACAGTAAATTAAAAATGTGGTAGATATTATGGGAAAATAATAATGCTGTTGTTAAGTGGGGTGGAGTCAGTGCCAACCCATGGCGACCCTGTGTAGGCTTTCTGAGGAACAGCTGGTGGGTTTGAACTGCTGATCCTGTGGCTAGCAGTCCAGTGCTTATCCTACAGTGACACACCAGGACTCCAGAATGATAGTGGTCATTGTATATTACTACTAAATAGTCACTGTGATCTACATTTCATATTATTTAATCCTTCCAACAATACAGTGACATTTACAATCCTTGTTATTGTTGTTGTTACGTGTTATCAAGTTGGTTCCAACTCATAGTGACCCTGTATAGGGTTTCCAGAGACTGGCTGGTGGGTTTAAACTGCTGATTTTGCAGTTAGCAGGCCTATAGCATCACACTAGGACTCCTTACAGTCCTTATAACCGTGGGAATGGAAGCACAGAGAATGTGAATTGACCATAGTTTCACAACTAGTAAGTAGCAGGGAGAGGATTTGAATCTGCATCCACTGAATCCAAAGTTCACATACCTCCCTTCTCGGAGGAAGGTAGAGTGGGAAACCAGGCTTGTGAAGGCTCTTGGTTGGTGAGTGAGAAATAGATGTAGAAAGAAGAGAAAAAAATTAAATGGAATTGAAACAGAAAGAGTAAAGTCACAGATGAAGAGCTGGGAACACCAACTTGTCTGGGACTCAGGCTCATTATGCTAGGGCCTGGAAGAATCTGAGTTTGGAAAGTCAGATGGGGCCAAATGGGGAAGCCCTGAACATGCAAAACTGGGTTTTGACACAATCATCATGGAGAAGAAGCTTTTGGGTGTTCCAGTGTTAGTTTGAATAAAGCAATCAGTTCACTACATTTTACAATCCTTTAGGCCATTTTTAGTGATTATGTTGGGCAAATATGATGTTAGCCAGAAGGAAGGAGACATGGGTGTGGAAAAGGGAAGAGGTCATCTGTAAGGTGTGGTGGTTCCGTAGACAATATTTACAAGACTGATGAAAAACATTGTGACTGTCTGTAAACTGGTTTTTCTCATTTGATCCCCCTGGAATAATAATGTCAGACCCTCTAAAGATAGGAAGAAGAGAAAGGGAAGGGCACATTAATTATTTCACTCTTCTAGATATCTTTACTTTGGGTTCCATTGGAAGGTCAATGGTGGCCAATTGCGCAATCAAGCTGTTTTCCACCCTAAATTTGAACCTTCATTGCTGGCCATGGCTGCTGACTTTTGTTCACAAATCAGCAGGTCCACCTTTGTGGGGGTAAGTCCCTTGATGAGTTTGTACTAACTGAATCCTATTTCAGAAGAATAGTTAGTTAGGGGAGTGGAAATTGGTGAATTTTATTAAGGATTACTGTACCAAACACTTTTATAGATGCTATGTCATTTGGTTCCCTCAATAGTGACATTATCCCTGTATTACAGCTGTAGAAACAGTACCGAAGGTCACACAGCAGTGGAAGAGGAAGTTGAGCCTGAACTCTAAGCCCAATGCTCTTTCTCCTCCATCACAGTAAACTGCTGGTTAAAAAACAAACCAGGAGAGAAGCCAGGGATGGGGAGGAAGAAGTACCATGCTGGGATTATAGGGGGAGTAAAAGAAAAATTCAAAGACTTTTGTCTGTTGCTTAGATGCAGTTTATAATCCTAAAGGACTGGTCATCATTGTGCTGGAAGTCTAGTGAATGCATTTCTCTCCTCCAGAATTTGTTTTCTACAGAGAATCTCCCCTTTGTGTCTGTCTGATGCTCTGACTCTCTGGTTCTCTTTCTTCCAAAAAGCCAACTTTCTCTCTTCCAGAAAACCAACCTGCCTGAAGGGATCTTCATTATGATGTGAGCACTTTGGATTGCTAAGAGAGTCTTAATCCTGGAAGATTTATGCCAGTGACTTCACTATGAAAACAAAAACACTATTTTCCTTGAGCTGTCAGAGGGCAACAATTAAAATAAGAATTTGACGTTTACTTTTGACAAAGCATGTGGTTCATAGTAGAGCCTATCACCCAATAGGCTGATTTGTAGCTAAAACACAAAGAAAGGTCCATGGGCTAAAAAGAAAAAGAACAAGGAAAACATAAAGAATTTCAATTGCCCCACTCCAGAACTGGGAAACAAAGAACAAGCTCTGGGAATAAAACATGATACATTTTTTGTATATTTTTTCTGTATTAAGGATGCAAAGTCATTCTGCACTTGGAAGTTGGTTTTGTATCGATTCACATAGGGTAGATCTATTTTTCCCTGTTGTTAGAAAAACATCTCAAGACATGCATGACAGGTCTTCAGAGAATGCCACTGATTCCTGAACCACTGTAGATAATTGCACATTAATATGGATTGTACAAGTACTACTTTTGGTCCAAGTCTAGGCCTGTCAGTATCATGGGGGTTCCAGGTCTCAGGTCACGTGGTTATAATGGCACCAGGCAGTTAATGTCCCACAGTGTGAAGTCAATAGGGCCAGTGGTAGTAGCAAAGCTATGGTAGACTGAACATATCTAGGAGGCCTGGAGCTGGTAGAACTCAGGGTAATAGCTAAGGATAAGCAGACTCAGGCAGTCTAAGGACATCAAGATGAAAGCTATCAGAGGAATCCAGCGACAGTCACAGAACCAAGAAGACTCCATGGGAATTAGTGTGTTTTTCAAGACCTGGGGCCATCCACTACCTGAGAGTTGTTGGTAAGTGCTGTCAAATGAGTGCCGACTCCTTGCCACCCTGTTTAGGGTTTCTGAGGAGGACCTGTGATCCTACAGCACCACACTAGAAAACTGCCACCTGAGAGTTGTTGTTGTTGTTGTTGTTGTTGTTAAGTGCCTTTGAATTAATTCCGACTCATAGTGATCCTGTATAGGGTTTCCGAGGAGCGATTGGTGAGCTTGAATCAGTGACCTTGCAGCTCAAAACAACCTTGCAGTCCAATGCATTAACCCGCAGCATCACCCCAGGACTCAGAGGCTGTGTTTTATACATCATGCCAGTCTACAGTATCTTCCACAGATCCGAACCCCAGAGCAATGCATTTCAAGACTTAACTGAATGTGTGAACTGTTTGTTTATCATTTGCATCCCAAGGCCATTGGTTTGGTTTGTCTTTACCTTGCATAGTCCTAACTTCCCAGTAAATTGCTTGAACTCCTAGCTCCATCTCAATGTCTGCTTCTTGATGGATCCAAACTGACACACCTACACAATACTTCACCAGAAACATTTTCTTCCTTAAAACATGATGGGGAAATTTTTGTTAACTTGAATATAGAGTATCTCCCCATCACTACACAATAATTGTTGTTAAGTGTCATAGAGTCAGTTCTGACTCACAGCAACCATGGATATTGTTTCCAAGGAGCCACTGGTGGGTTTGAATAACAGACCTTGTGGTTCAAACCCACCTTGCGGTCCAGTGCTTATCCTACAGCACCACACCAGGACTCAAACACCATGATACAAAAGAAGCCTTGTTGAAATAGCCCCTAAAGAAAGTCATTTGTCATGGCAACAAAGCATAATCAAGATCATAGTTTGTATTTCTCATTGTGCAAAAAATGCCATTTCAAGACGATGGTTAAACGAGAGAAAGAGGCATTCCAAGTCAGTTAGTTCTCTGCCACTAGCTCTTTGGCATTTCTTTTCAAGTTTGGACCCCAGCTTGAATGAAATCCAAGTGCTCCTCTGGGGGTAAGGAGGGGCACTGAATATGTTCGAAGGTGATAATGAGAATGATCATGTCTGAAGGGGATTTATGAGGGCCCTTGAGAAGTCTAGCGCTTTTCTTCCACTTGGCATTTTGCATTTTTGGCAGAAGATATGTTAAAGCTGGAAATGAGGTTATCACAAGTTATTTGTTTTGCCAAAGAACTGACTACTGCTTCAAAGCATATGTTCTCTTCAACTTTTATTTGCTTCTGCCATGGCCGAGAGACTGCCTTCCTGTGGCTCCAAGTAGCCCCTGTGGTAGGCAGCAGTGAGTCTGCTGGAAATAGAATGTAAGATGTAGCCGCAGAAAATCAAACAACCTGAGGGTTATTATTGCTCTTTACAATCTGGCATTCTTGCCGACTCCTTTGGAACCCCTCTCCTTGTTATGAGGAATATCAACGAGACAGTGGTCACATACTTCTCCTATTATATAATGACTCTAAACTGGGTGTTGAAAACATTGATTCCTTCAGCTGTGGCTTTATGCCCTCGACAACATGGGAAAAAAATGAAAACATTATAAAGTATCAGTATAGGAAGCTTTAACTTAATGTAGCTATAAGATGAATGATGTACAATTTCATTGGGCAGAAAGTAAGATGTGGACATCTTTGACTCCTCCAGAGAGTCTTCCCCTCCCTCCCCCCACCTTTCCTTGGCTCCAGGCACTCCAATTAATCACCAACTCCACAGGCCCTGGGGTATGTGTCTGTGTAACTTTAGTTGGTTTTGTATATTTTTATGGCCTACCTGGGAGTTGGAAGGAACCAGAGAATCATATAGAACAAACTCAAGGCAGGAAGTCCTCTTCACTCAGAATAGACATATCTTAAGCAGGCATTAGGTTCCAAAGTCAGCATGTAGGATCAAATCAAGTTTTGTCAACAACAAAAATTGAAATTGAAAATCCCAAAATATGAGAAACATGTGGGAACTGAGTCAATGAGAGAAAAAGCCGGCTTGTGTCTCTATTCTCTTCTTCCTTGGCATAAACAACCTAATTAATGGAATAACAGACAAAACACCCACACTATTTAAAATTTTTTGTTTGTATTTTTTTCAGAGTTACACACATCATATTTTACTGAGTCAAACTATCCTACAAGGTTTATTTTAAAATTTATCATTTTTCTTTCCCCAGAGGTATTGACTTGCAACTCAACTCAACTGACTATAAGTATTTAAATGTAAATAACAGGCTTAAAGGGGGCATCCTTGTGGTATAAGCAGTTTCTAATCAGCTGTTAACCTGGAGACTAGAGATTGGAACCCACCCAGTGAAACCCACTGCAATGGGGTCCATTCTGACTCATGGCACCCCTGTATAGGTTTCCGAGATTGTAAATCTTTATGGGAGCTGACTGGGAAAAAAAAATCTGGCAATCTGCTTCTATGAAAATAACAGCCAAGAAAACCTTATGGGGAATTTCTGTTCTGTAACACATGGGTTTGCTGAATTGAAGGCTGAATGGAGAGCAGCTAACCACAGCAACATGATCGTATTGTTACTTCTTTGTTTTCATTTTTGGGCCTTAGCTATTGACTTTACATCAAAAAGATAGGAAATTTAATTCTCTTTTATCTCCTTATTATTCCCCACTATGTCCTTCTAGTTCCCCTAGCTTCCTATTGCAACAATATTGTCATTTTGGCTAGATCATTAATCAACATGTACATTTTTGTAACTGATATTCATAGTTGAGAAAGTTTTTCATTTTCCTTTCTTGCACAGCTCTGATTTTCCCTGAAACTAATAAATGCCATGTATATTATTTGTTTGCTTACTTGTCTATGTACATATACTAATGAAACCTCAAACTTTCCACTGAATGTTCAAATCTCCTGAGAGTATATTCAAACACATCAGATGGTTAGTTAATTTCATCTTGGAAAAATTTCCTGGAGTCTTCCGACCGACTCTTTTCTGGATCTTACCTGGATCACAGCTGCTATCCTGGGATCCATCTTTCACATCACTCTGGAGAGTCTTTTGGCCTCTCCTGTGTTCGATCTCCTTTTTCCTGTTCACTATCCCGTTCTCTTTTTCGGCTTAATTCTCTAATGTTGTTGTTGTTATGTGCCGTGGAGTCGATTCCGACTCATAGAGACCCTGTACAGGGTTTCCGAGGCTGTAAATCTTTACGGGAGCAGAAAACCTCATCTTTCTCCTGCGGAACAGCTGGTAGTTTCGAACTGCTGACCTTGTGGTTCGCAGCCCGATTCGTAACCACTACGCTACCAGAGCTCCTTAGAGTATATCCTACAGAAATGTCTTAAGCAAGAATGGATTAAATATATATTTTTTGAAATGTTGTATATCTGAAAATGCACTTATCCTTTCCTCACACTATATTTATGGTTAGTCTAAGTGTAGGATTTCAGGTTGCAAATAAATTTTTTCCAGAATTTTGAAAGCATTGTTCTTTAATCCATTTGTTCCAATTGTGTAACTGAAAAGAACATTGCTATTCTGATTCCTTCTTCTTTATAAGTGTATTTTCTCTCTGAAAGTCTGTTGTTGTTGTTAAGTGCCATTGAGTCAGTTCTGAATCATAGAGACCCTGTATAGGGTTTCCAAGGAGTGGCTGGTGTGAGTTTGAACTGCCGACCTTGTGGTTCAGACCAACATTGTGGTCCAGTGCTTTATCCCACAGAACCACACCAGGACTTTTATATGTAAAATCCCAAGCCTTTATCTGTGTATCTCTATATCTTCTCTTCTCCCTTACAAAGTCTGTACTCCTTCCAAGTTGCTTTCTTTTAAAATCTGTTTTGCTTTCTGTCTTTCATAATGGATGCTTATTTCTGTGTCTGATGGTCTTTGATCATCTTTATATATGACAGGCACTAAAAAAGTTGATTGGAAGCTTTGAAACATGGAAGGCTCTTGTTAATTATGAAATTTCTTGATTTGACTGGAAGCCAATGATTGTATCTTTAGGTCTTTCATCTTAAATTGATCAAGGTTCCCAGAGAAAATATGTCCAATCTCTTGCTTGAAGGGTAGAGACATGGTTACCATGGATTTTATGAGCTAATTACTTGGGAAATTTTGAAGTTCAACCCGGGTTCCCTCAGCTTTTCCACAGCTACCTGATGATCACGTATTCTCAGGTGTGCTGTCATTTCCCAAATACTTCCAACATGTTGATATTATCTTTTCTCCCATTCTTTCCACCTTTGTTGGTTTATGCCTTGAAGATTTGGGGAAGGTGTAAGCATAGACATACACATTCAGTCAAGCATCATAACTCTTCCTTTTGAACTTAAATTTTTTTTTCGGGATTGTATAATTTAAATGCTCACATGTATTGTCTTCCTAGGGATAACAGTGATATCTGAATATAGTGATCGGTTAACAAATGTTTTCTCACTCTTACTCTCATTTGTTTTTTCGCTATGAACCTGTGTGATAGATAAGGTTTGTGTCACCTTGACTGGGCCAGGATTCCCAGTGGTTTGGCAGTTGAAATGTGGTTATCCCATGGTGAGATCTAATACAGATATAGTTAGGACTATGACGATTGGCTATGAGTAGCCAATCAATTGAAAGGATGCTTCTTGGGGGATTTGGCCTGCCCTCAGTGTAATGGATATGCAGGAAAAGCTTGCTCTCTTTTCAGGTGGGGACTTGGGACTCTTGTCTGTCTGTCGG
>NW_006408542.1:4843547-4874203 GCF_000296735.1 Chrysochloris asiatica | reverse complement strand
ACAACAATGGTTTAAAGAAGGCAAGCTACAAGAATTGCAATGAGAGCGAAACGAAGAGTTGGAAGAAAGTACTTTCTGAGTAATTCAAGAATGTGTATGTGACCTTGAGTCAGTTAGAAAACATGCATATCCTCTACCTTGGCCCACTACACAGGCAGTTGTGGACAACAGCCTGGATTCTTCAATGACGTTGTGCTTATGGGGAAACTGATATCCTTACCTGTAGCATGTCTCAGCTTGCCAGCCTGACTGACCCACAGGTTCTTTTTTGTCCATCACTGCCCAAGGCACTGGGTGAAGGATTTGGTCTGACGCCAAAACAAACAGCAGCTGAGAGACACACAACAGTTGGCGTCTGGCTCAGATGGCTCTGGCGCCTTCCTGGACAAATCACCCCCCTTAAAGAAGTCTGCCTGGCTCAATGAAAATGTTAACTAACATCTGCACTGTGCTTTGGGGGTCTACCAATCAATTCCATATACAGCACCTCATTCCATGCTCCTAAATTTGCTGGTAGTAAGTTTTATGATTCGCATTTCACAGATGAAGAAACTCTCAGCTTCACCTCTTAAACCAAGCCCTTTCATAATTTATTAGCTCTCCGAATATCATCTTTCTTATTAATAAATTGGAGGTGAGATCAATCGCAAGACTGTTTTGAGACTAAATAGGATTATGTGTATGCTGTTCTTGTACACAGGTGGCATTCCATAGGGTTCACTTTACAGCCTTACTTCAATGATTTTCCCAAGAGAAAGGCAGATTTGGGACCTACATCTGCTCTTGTCACTGAGGTCATTCCTAAGGCATGGGAGACATAAATGATATGCATGTTTCAATGATCATTACAAATTATAAGGATGGCCCTGGAAATTTCTTCTTTTTAGGAGCAAGTTTATTCACAATGTGAATTTATCAACACTTCCAATATACCAAAAGAATGCAAACAAACAAAAAACCAGTTGCCATTGAGTCCATTTACATTCATTGTACACGAAATATAACTATTCTCCATAAGATTTTAAAGGCTGACTTTTTGGAAGAAAATCATTAGGCCTTTCTTCTGAGGTGTCTCTGAGTGGGTTTGAACTACCAACCTTATGACTAGTGGTCTAATTTTTAACCATTTGCACCACCCAAGAACTGTGACTTTCCCTTCCTTTGAACCTGATCAGACCGTATAACTTGCTTTGTTCAGTAGAATGAGGCAGAAGTAACCCTGGGTGAATCTCAGCCTCAGAGGCCATGGATCTACTTTTTTTCCTTTTTCCCACCCTTGTTGGTTTATGACTTAAAGATTTGGGGAAGGAGTGAACATAGATGTGTACATTCAGTCAAGCATCATAACCAGAACTCTTCAATTTTGGCTTAAAAGGGTTTTTTTAAGGAGGTCCCAGACATATAAGTGAGGTTAGCTGGAATCAGTCAGCTCCTCGACAAGCCTTTCCTGATACCTCATACCCCTCACCTGTCTACTACTGCAGCATAGGTGACCCCATGTAAGACCAGCAGATGAACTACTTGGATGAGATTGACCCAAATTACAGAATTGTGAACAAATATATTGTCATTGTTTTAAGCCACTAAACTTGGGGTAGGTTGTTGTGCTGCAATAGAAAATGGATACAGTGGCCAAGGTAAGTCACTGAGAAAATGTTTAGATGATAAGATCATACAAATATGAAAGAAACTTTTGCATCATCTGTTTCCTTTAAACTGTGGTTGGTTCTATAGTATCCTAATGGCCACTTTGACTGAGGGGAGAACTATGGACCTTAGGAATTTATGAGGACCCTCTCCACATACATACATAAGCAGACTCTACACATATCAGAGTACACTTATACTCCATAGGATTTCAGTACCTGGTTTTTGGTAGATAGATTCACAGATCTTTCCTTTGAGACACCTCTGGGTGGACTCGAACCTCTAACATTTCAGTAGGCAACCAATGCTTTGAATGTTTGTGCCACCCAGGTAGTCTAAGTCTAAATTTAGGGAGTTTCAAGTTCAAGTCTTATTAATTTCCACCTCATCTTTAGGACCCAAGTCATCTGATAGAAGGACTAGGAAACATTCCCAATCTCATGCCATGAGTCCACAGTCAAATTTGGAGCCATACCTCATAGTCCTCAACCCCTGTCAATCCCTTTGGCCATATTGAGAGAGCATATTCCCCTCACTGTCATCTAATCAGCTCCTCTTAGATCCCTAGATTGTTCTTGAGTGGATAATGCTCAGAAAAATAGATAAGGAAGCAAGGAGAGTTGAAACAAGATATTCCCAGGGAGGTAGAGCTGATTACTACATACTTGCTCTGTATCAACATGATCATGCCAGAGGAGATTTTGCTTCAAGGGATGGAGATCATTTCTGAAGAACTTCACAACCAAAGTGAAGCATCCAGAAAAGACTGTTTCCCCTGTATGTATTTTTCAGGGCACATGATAGTTTCTATCCTGGACTTCTTCATGCATAAGAAGTAGGCCAAAGTGACTTCATGAGTAGAGATCTGACTATATTCTCCTTCAGACCAATAAAGAAATTAGTTCTTGGGCCAATGGGAAAATGTGAGTGAAATATATGCACATGCTCACCGGCATGTCTTTGAATAAAATGAGATGAATAGTGTGGGTCACAAGTTTGCCTGTGAGACCTGTTTTGTTATCTGGGGTGAGGAGCTCTGTGTAGAATCTAAGGTGCCTCCTTTCTACACATTTCTTCTTAGGCTCAGCCCTGGTGACAGAGTACCTAATGTAAAAAGATCAATTTTTGTTAAGTCTCTCTATTCTTCCCTCTTGTTCTGTTTGCCTCTCTGAACATTAGTTTCTTCTTCTCTGAAATGGGAATTACATTATCACATATCCCATGGGTCACAAGGGTCTTGGGAAGATGAAATCAAAAGTACTTTTGAAAAGACATTAAAATTATGACACACTTCAAAAATGATTTGATTAACTGGCCTATATTCAAATCTGGCTGCTGGAGCCAGATCGCCTTATTCCTGGTATCCTTTCTGGAAGACTGGTATCCCTTCTTTGCCTACTGCAAAGAGAACAAATAGGGAAATGAGTCAGGACCAGTAGAACAGCTCTGTTTGGTTTCAAAGTTCGGCTTTCTCCATACAGTCCCATTGCCTATGAGTGCAAGGAGGAGTAAGGGAGAGGCTGCCCAGCTGAAAGACATCACTGCTCAAAGCTGGGTACTAGGAACTGTGGTGGGCAGCATGCTCAGCCACCCCACCAGGGCACTTAAAGGAGGCATCCAGGGTGCTTAGGAGGAAAGCACAGCCTTCCAGAAAGGATACCAGGAATAAGGCGATCTGGCTCCAGCAGCCAGATTTGAATACAGGCCAGTTAATCAAATCATTTTTGAAGTGTCATAATTTTAATGTATTTTCAAAAGTACTTTTGAATTCATCTTCCCAAGACACTTGTGACCCATGGGATATGTGATAATGTAATTCCCATTTCAGGGAAGAAGAAACCAATGTTCAGAGGCAAAGTAATTTTCCTCAATCACATAGCAAATAGAATTAGACTATGTTACCTCTAAATCCTTTGCTTTCCCTATCACACTTCACTGCCCCTTGAATATTAACTTCTCTGATCCTGAATTTCATTATCACTGAAATCATGTCATGCCAACTTTACTGTGAGTGAGGTAAGCATATAACCTGATTTTATCTCATTTATTCCTTGAAATAATCTGTGATGTTGTTATTGTTAAGTGCCATCAAGTCAGTTCCAACTCACACTGTATAGGGTTTCCAAGGAGTGACTAGGGGTTTTGAACTGCCAACTCTGTGGTTAGTAGTCCAATGTTGGTTCTACAGAGCCATGCCATGACTGTGTGATGTAGATATAGCTTTTATTCCTGTTTTACAGATGAGAAAACCAGAGCTTAGAGATTTTAGAAACCAATTCAAGTCAAAGCTTATATACTTCACCATCTCACCCATGAATTTCTACTTGCCATATGGAGCGGTGTTCCTCATCCACCCAACTCTCCAGCCAAAATGAAAGATCAAATTAAGTGGCAGATGTGAAAACACTTTTGAATGCACAGCATAACTACAAGGACAAATGAACATCCTATGCCTGTAAATGGTATACACTCAGGGCCTAGACTGTTGTTGTTGTTGTCAGGTGTCATCGAGTCGGAACTGACTCATAGCGACCCCAGGCACAGCAGAACAAAACAATGTCTGATCCTGGGCCAACTTCCGGGCCTAGACTAACTCCTCACAAATTGACCTACCATAGAATTTCACTAATAGCAAGAGGCAGAAACAGCTATATAAAGTGGTCACAAGCAGAGGGTGCTGGAGCCCAGAAGCACCAGTCCTGGAGGATTTCCTGAAAGAGGTGAATTTGGTTAAGCTCTTGGCAATGATGCTGGTACAGATTGTGAAGGGTGAGGGCATTCCAGGAGGAAGCACTGACCAGCAGAGCCAGGCTATTCCAGCCAGAGCATGAAAGACAGGGGAGGGGCAGGGATTCTGACAGGAGCAAAAAAGTGGAAGTGGTGAAGTTTCCAGAAATGTCTATCCTCTGTGTGTGTATGAAGGAGAAAGAAAGAAACTGGCAGGACCCCTTGTCCCACCCTTTGCAATGACTACATAATAGCTTCCACAGGCAAACCTAAACTCATCTTTCACTGAGCACCTTTTGTTGCCTACAGAATCCAAAAAACACTGTCTGCTCTTGGCGCAGACTCATGCTCTCTCTCCGTCATGGGCCTTTTCCATGGACTTTTATGTCTCTGTTTATTCTATGTGTTCTGTGAGTGGCTGATGCCTTTAAAGGAAATACACCAGCCAAGGCCTGTCATTTTGGTCCTTTGCTGGCCGCTGGCTATACTCATCTCGCTGTGGGGATGGATGAGCCTGGGCTTTTAATTTGCTATGACAGGAGATAATTGGTACTTGAGTCTCCACCTCTGAAAATAAAACAGGGTGGTGCTTCCAGGCTGGGAATCCACAGAGGCGAGCTCACACCCGGGGCCTGTGGCAGGCAGGGGACACTCAGGCCAGGGCTACAGCAATGGGTCTCAGCCGACCTCTCTCCTTTCCTTTTCTGGATTTCAAAATATACAATTAAGGTTTTCTTTAAGAGCTCAACATGGTCAAGTTAAGAAAGTTCAGGGATATTTTTGATAAAACACACAAGAACTCTGGAAGTGTGATTGTATGAAATTTCAGATTCTAGTGATGTTAAATACTCACTTGATCCTCATTCCTATTTACAGCTGAGTTCAAGTTCAAGCACATCATCAGGTCCTGCACATGATTATGCCATGATTATACTCCAGTCTTCATTTGTTTGTTGTGTGTGTGATTTGTTTGTTTTTACTGTGGTAAATATATAGGTAACAAAATGTTAGACATTTCTTCAATCTTTATTTCAGTGGCATTAATGATGTTCATCATATTGTTCAACCATCCTCCTTCTCCATTCCTCAATTTTTCTGTCACCCTTAATACCTCAGGGACATCTCAGTGCCCCCTAAGGTAACTGATATGTATTTTTTCCCCAATAAATTTATCTTAAAGGGAACGTTAGTTTTGTTTTTAATAAAATACCCTCCATAGAAATATCTAGCCAAGTTTATACCAAAGTGCTGTGAATTGCAAGTTGAGTCACAATGTTTTTAGAAAATGACCAATACTCTTGTTACCCATAAAATGAGGTTGCTGGAGATGACCTCTTTAGGTTCCTTCAAGCACAGGGATCCATTTTTCTTGGACTCCCTCCAAAGCTTGTCTCACAACATCTTACTCAAGTGCATGGTATAGTGAAGCCAGAGAAGGTTACACAAGCTCAGACGATATCATCCACAGGTGTTTGGGAATTGCACCTTTTAGCTCTGCCTCAGGAATAAGATGATAAAGAAGGAGAATTCAAGAGTCTGGGAAGCTCACAGTGGTTGAAGAGAATGAATACATGTGAATATGCCCCCTCCTGCTCCAGTGCCCTGTAGAAAGTCACATCTGTGGTCTAGGTGGTATGTGTGTGTGTGTTTCTGTATCTCTAAAGTATCCTGATTAAGACAGTGACCTCATAATAAATGATAGCTCCAGTCTTGATGACTATGACAAGAATTAGAACTCTTATCTTTGAATCAAGCCCACAGAATCTAGCACAGAGGATAAGTCCAAAGTCATTAGAGGCCATCAGAACCCAGGAAAATGGGATACCCAAGAAAAGGAAAACTCTATATATTAGCCACCCTTTCTAGCAACTGGAGCAAGCGTACCACTATTTGCCCAAGACATGGAGTTAAGTTATTCTGTGCTCAGTTTCCATGAACTAGGAAGAAGGTAATAGGGACCTACTATTAATGAGCTCTGGTAGCGTAGTGGTTACGAATCGGGCTGCGAACCTTAAGGTCAGCGGTTCAAAACTACCAGCCGCTCCGCGGGAGAAAGATGAGGCTTTCTACTCCCGTAAAGATTTACACCCTCGGAAACCCTGTACAGGGTCGCTATGGGTCGGACCCGACTCGATGGCACTCAACAACAACAACAACATTAATGAGGTTATTTCTGAGACAGAAGCCTAATTCTTTTTTTTTTTTTTTGAAAATTTTTATTGTGAATCGAGTGAAGGTCTACAGAGCACATAATCGGTTTTACATTCAACACATACACTTTGTTTCATCTTGGTACTTGAAATCCCCTCCTGTGATTCATATTTCTATTCTACCCTCCTTCCCAGCCCTTCTGAAATTTGTTCTTAGGTAAATGCTGCCCTTTTGATTTTGAATGGTTGACTATTCCATGGTAAGCATGCCCTATTAGTATTGTTGTCTATCCTATAGACCACTTGGTTGAAAATTGGGCCACGAGGGTGAGTTCTGTTCCAAACCTAAATGGTGGCTGTGAGCCATAGTCTCAGGTTCCTCCAGTCTCTTTCTGACCAGTAAGGCTGATATTATTTTATAATTTTGAAGGTTGTTCCATATTGTCTCCCACTCTAACTGGGATCTTTCAATGTGATCCCCTTAAGAGTAGTTGGTAGCAGTGGTAGCCAGGTACCAGCTAGTTCTATTGGTCTTAGGGTCATGGAGCATGACATTATCTTCATGTGTTCCATTAGTCCATTGGACTCATTGATTACAAGCATCTTCAATTTTTATCACTCTTCTTTCTTCTTCACATGGAGAGACGAACAGTTGCACCTTAGATGACCACTTGTGAACTTTTAAAATCCCTGTCACTACTCACCAAAGAAGGATATAGAACATTGTCTTTGTGGATTATGTTATGCCACTTAATTCATTCTCTGCTGAGAATAATAAGTAACAGATGTTGAGTACTTGATTCCATTATTAGTCATTGAATAGTTAGTATAGAAGCCTAAATCTTTGCCCATGTCAATAGAGTTTATTGAACTATGAAGCTCATTAAATTGTAAAGCAATAGTGACATCAGATAGATGAGAATAAAGGCAGCAATGGTTAAAGAACCTGGTAATTAATTCTGACATAATCTCTAGTGGGAAATTAGTTAATTACATATATGAAAGAGACAGAGCAAGTAGAAGCTAAGGGCTAAGATGAAGGCTTGAAATGAAACTTTTTCACTCAGCTACAAAGTCGTGTGTTTCATGATATTAGAGTAGTTCCTGGAGCATAGGAAACCATCAATAGATAATCAGTCTCATTATTTTCATTGCATTAGTTGATACTTTCAACATTTCTATTATTGCTTTAATCATTTATTCATTCAAAAACTGTGCCATCAATTCGATTCTGACACAGCAATGTATAGCAATCCCATATATTACAGAATAGAACTTACTTATAGGATATTTTCAGCTGTAATCTTTATGGAAGCACGTCACAAGGTCTTTTTCCTGCAGAGTCATGAGGTGGGTTTGAACCACCAGCATTCTGATTAGCAGCTTAACACTTAACCGATTGCACTACTAGTACTCCTTTTTATCAGTGTTACTGCTACAAGAACAAACCAATCTGTGTTGAAAGAAGTACATCTAGAATGCTCCTTAGGAGCCAGGACAGTGGGACTCATACTTTAGACATATTACCAGGAGGGATCAATCCCTTGAGAATGACATCATGCTTAGTAAAGTGGAAGGTCAGCAAAAAAGAGGAAGACTCTCCAATGAGATGGACTGGCACAGTCTTAACAATGATTATGAGGATGGCTTAGGATCAGGCAGTGTTTCATTCTGTTGTGTATAAGGTCGATATGAGTCTGAACCAACTCAATGGCACCTAACAGCTACCTCATTTAATCTTCCAAGCAACTCTTTGAGATAGGTAATATTATTTTTATTTTTATAATTCACTAAACTGAGGTCCAGAGAGAAAAAGCATTAAACTCAAGATGACATAGCTGCTTAAGTAAAATAGTTGGGATTTAAATCCAGATCTTAAATAAAACAGATTCTATCCCTACCTGTATATAGTTGTATGTAGCTAAATGGCAAGGTACTATAAAGTTTTCATCTGTAGAGAATTGGATCTCACAAATAAATTCCAAAGTCTACATAGCTCAAAGAAAGGAGGAAGAGATTCTCTTAATGTCACCCAACCTACTTAGAAGCCTAGTGGATTTGAACTTGATAGGGATATTTAATATAGAAAGGTATGCTGACAAGAAGTATGAGTCATCTCCTAAAGAAAAAACATAATCTGAACAGGGAACATATGGTTAAATAAGGGAAAACCAAAGACCAAACAAGTTGCTGTCTAGTCAATTCCAACTCATAGGAGTCACAGAAGAACTAATATTTACATTTTTCAAGGCTATGACTTTTTGAAAGCAGATCTCCAGGCCTTTAATCCAACATACCTCTGGGTGGGTTTGAACGGTACAATCCTGCAATATTGAAGGACTCTAGGAGCAAAACACTGAATGATGCAGAAAGCACCAAAAGAAGATGGAAGGAACACACAGAGTCAGAACACCAAAAAGAAGTGGTCCATGTTCAACCATTTCAAGTGGTAACATATGATCAAGAGCCAATGATACTGAAGGAAGAAATCCAAGGTGTGCTGAAGGCATTAGCAAAGAACAAAGCTCCAGAAAGTGATAGAATAAGTTGAAATCTTTCAACAAACTGATGAGGCACTGGAGGCACTCATTCATCTATGCCAAGAAATTTGGAAGACAGCTACCTGGCCAACTGATTAAAAGAGATCCATATGTGTGCCCATTACAAAGAGAGGTAACCCAATGGAATGTGGAAGTCCATCATCATATAGATCTTGGCTAAAAGCACAGAATACCAGAAAGATGTTTATCTCTGCCTTATTGACTACGAAAAGGCTTTTGAATCCTGTCAAGCTATGGACAACATTGTAGAGAATGAGTATTCCAGAACACTTAATTGTGCTTATGAGGAATCTGTACACAGACCAAGAGGCAGATGTTCAAAGAGAACAAGGGAACACCAACTGGTTTAAAATTAGGAAAGGTGTGTGCCAGGGTTATATTCTTATACCATACTGATTTAATCTGTTGCTGAGCAAATAATCCATGTAGATGGATTATATGAAGAAGATCTTGGTATCAGGATTGGAGGAAGACTCATTAACAACCTTCGATATATACATGACACAACCTTGCTTGCTGAAAATGAGGACTTAAAATATTTACTGATGAAGCTCAAAGACCACAGCCTTTGATATGGGTTACATCTAAATGTAAAGAAAACACAAATCCTCACCAGTGGATCAATAAATAACATTAAGACAAATAGAGAAAACATGGAAGTTGTCAGAGACTTCATTTTGCTGGAATATCAACCATCAGCATTCGTGGAAGTGTAGTCAGAAAGTCAAATGACACATTCCATTAGGTAAATCTGCTGCACAAGGCCTCTTTAAAGTGTTGAAGAGCATGGATGTCAGTTTGAGGACTAAGGTACACCTGATTCAACCTATGGTATTTTCAGTAACCTCATATCCCTGTGAAAGTTGAACAGTGAATAAGGAAGGCCATAGAAGAATTGATACATTCAAGTTATGACGTTGGAGGAGAATATTAAGAGTACCGTGGACTGCCAAAAGAGCAAACCAATCTGTGTTGGAAGAAGTAGAGATAGGATGCTCCTTGGAAACCAGGATGGCCAGACTTCATCTCTCATACTTTGGACATATTATCAGGAGTCACCAGTTCCTAGAAAAGTATATCATGTTTGGTAAAGTGGAGGGTCAGTGAAAAAGAAAATGACCCCCAAAGGGATGGACTGGCACAGAGGCAACAGCAATGCACTCAAGCAATGATTGTGGGGTTGGCGCAGGACCGAGTAGTGTTTCAATCCGTTTTGCATGAGGTCACTAAGAGTTGGTATTGACTTTACAGCACCTAAAACAACAACAACAACAATCTTTTGGTTACTATAGAGTGTTTAGCTGTTGTGTCACACAAAACTCTGATAAAATGTTTTCTAATAAAATTGTGGACCACTCACTTAGAATCATGCAAATACCACATGGTGGCAAAAGACCAGCATCCCTTGCTCTATGGCCCAAGAGGATTCTAGGAGGAAGATGCTGACTTGGGCCTCTAATTCAGCCATTCAGCACAAGCTAAAGTTTTTTCAAACCAGTTAAATCCCCCCAGGCATCTTACTTTCTGGAACTTCACTTCATAATACAATAATTCTACCTCAGAAAAAATCATGGCATGAAAGGGACTTGCTTCTTCAAACTGAAGTCATTAATAATGTACACAAAGAGCTGCTGAGAGCAGTTCTGGACTTAATGGGGCAGAGGTGCTGTGGTGTTTTATGAATCAGGCTGCTTCCTTGATAACTTCAGGTTTTAAGTTTTGCTAGTTGCTGCCAAGCTGGAGAATTAGGTGCATTGTATTTTACTTTCCTTTATTCATTACTTTAGCCAATATAGCAAACTGTGGTTAAGTTCTGTGAGGCAGGCAAAAATGAATTCCCTGCCACAGACGAGCATGAAGTCTGTAGGAGTGAGAAGTAACCCAAAGGGAGGGTCCAGAATGGAAGGACCTGTAAGGAAGTACTAGCTGCCCTGAAGTGGGGTGGACTCTGGGCTGAAAGGCAGCCACAGCATTTGAATCAGATATTACCAAAGAACCCTTTTACTTATAAAGTTAAATGCTCTTTGCCTCTGCTATAGATGAGGCATGTGAACATCAACACCTGCATTTGTCCATGCCAGCATAATCCTGAGGGAGTATCTTCAGCGTGCTCAAAAACAAGTGTGTACTCTTTTGCTGAGTTCTATGTGGGAAGTAGTTGGAGGCCTGCGAGAAAACCTGCATCCCTGGCACTTGATCACTATGCCTCCATGATCATCCTCAGGTGATGCCACACAGAAATGGGATGACTGTCCTCCCACAATTTTGTAAGACCACCGTTGGAGACTCATGAGTCACAGACTCGCCCATTCAAGGACCCAGTCTCCAGTGTATATAGTGCCAGGTGCGATTTTTCTGTCTTTCTTTAGACCTTATCTCATCTGTCTAAGCACAGACTTTTCCTTCATCCAAAATCACTACAAAGATTTGTGCAAATAATGCTTGGAGCTTTGGAAATGATTCCCTATACTGTGGCCCTATATTTCATCATCCAAACTGGGAAACTCTGGAGAGTAGCCAATGCAAATTAGATGGGATTCTAGAACAACAGGCAAAAACCAGGTGTGGCACTGTGGATCAGTATTGGCCTTCGAACCACAAGGTTGGCATTCAAACCCACCAGCTGCTCCTTGGAAACCCTATACAGGATCGCTGTGTGTTGGAACCGACTCACCAGCACTTTACAACAACAACATGGTCCCACTTGTTCACCATCTTACCCAGTTGTGGCTGGCCGTGTCTGCAAATTTGATGGACTCAATGTTTTCCTGGCATTATATTTACATTTAGTGGCCCAAAGGTATAAAATAAAACCCTGGCCAAATTTCAACTGCCTGCCTTGAACTATAAGTACTCAGGGCTTTTCATGAAAACGTTGGTTTATGGGTTTGAACTTCCAACAGATTGCTTCAATTATCCATACAATTAGAGGCTCCAGCTTTAGAGAACATGGCTGCTTATAGCCTAATAGAATTTCATTGGCAGAATAAGAAAAGCCTTTTAGTCAAAGGCATATGTATTCACCCTAATTTGTATGATTTGCTACTGTCCATTAAAAAGATCTTGGTTAAGGTGAGTGTAATTTGTTTTCTCGATGCCTTGTGTGACTCCTTCCCTAGACGTAGGAGCACAATATTTATAGGCATGAGTCTTTAGACTGGACAGCCATCTTCCCTTCCCCTTGCACAACTGGATTTTCTGTAAGAAGACAGCTGTTGAGAATGCAGTGCAGCATTTATTGATTTTCTTTTGCTTGTATCCACAAGGAAATCACAATCATCAGTTTGAATGGGCTAATCAAGACCTATGGATTGCTGTCTCCATTCATACCCATTTGACTGGAGATCCAAGCCAAGCGACTCCTGGAGACCGACTTTCAGTTGCTCTTCTTACATCCTTTGCTGAGCAGAGTGACTTATCACTTGAATGCCATCCTTAGATCACAGTCTTTTTACTTCAGCAAATTTGCTACCAGAATGAGTATTGAACAATTTAGCAGTTTCAATCTATGCATAATCTGCTTTATAAACAATCTTATGAATTATTTAAAAATAAGAGTAAAAAAGCCTTCTCCATGATAATCTATGCAATGGGAAGAGGAGATGCTTCTGAAATCTGAAAGATCTCACAATTTAACCCAGAGTTGTTGTTAGGGGCCATTGAGCCAATGTGGACTCATTGTGACACGCTGTGATCGAGTAGAACTGCCCCACAGAGTGTCCTTGGCTGACATCTTTGTGGAAGCAGATCAGCTGGTTGCTCTCCTGCAGAGCCTCTCAGTGGGTTCAAACCACCATCCTTTCAGTTAGCAGCTTGAGCATGAAACCTTTACAGTACCAAGTTTAGATGAACATTTTGTGGGGAGGAAGCACTGTGGCTACAGTGGAAATGAAGATGCTTTTCCTTATTAAAATTATTTGACAGGGATAAGAACCAGTGGGATCCTTATGTGTCCATTTTCAATGGAAAAGCTCATGGGCACCTGTATCCTCTTGTTTCCCTCACCTGTCTTCTTGTTGTTAAGTGTTGTCAAGTTGGTTCTGATTCATAATGACCCTGTATAGGGTTTCTGAGGAGCGGCTGGTGGGTGTGAACCACCGACCTTTCATTTCAAACTGACCTTGTGATCCAATACTTATCCTAGAGTGCCACACCAGGACTCCTTCACCTGTGTTGTTGTTGTTGTTGTTGTTGTTTAGTGCCATCGAGTGGGTACTGACCCATAACGACCTATGCACAGCAAAATGAAACACTGTCTGATCCTGGGCCAACCTCACTAGTGTTGCCACGTTTGAGTCCATCGATGCTGCCACTTGGCCAATCTATCTTGTTGGGGGTCTTCCTCTTTTCCTCTGACCTATGTAGTTAGGGGGAAAATATACCTACCGAGCTTCCACAGAGAGGAAAGCCCACTGAGCTTCCTCAGATAGGAAAGTCTCTAGGTCATGGCTCAAATGTTAGGACTCCTATGAATCCCCTATTAACTACAAAGAAGGAAATGTAAGGGTCTAAGTCGGTGGTTCAAGCTCACCAGCTGCTCCTTGGAAACCCTATACAGGGTCACTATGGGTCAGAACCGACTCAACAGCACTTAACAACAACAACAAGCAATTAGTTGTTGTCTCTACCAGGAAAAATGTCTTCTGTGAATCTGGTACCATCTCTTTAAATCCAGAGCCGGATCCTAGGGTGGGACTGAGCACATGGGCACAGCCGCTCTCTGGAGGAGGGCACTGACCTGCTTCCAAGGTTGCCCTGGGACTTTGTAGTGTGGACAGAACCCACTGCCATCAGATACCACTCAAACTCCTGCTCTTGAGGAAAGGATGGCTTCCCCTCACTTTTTCTCTGCCACCTGACTTCCTAATTCCTACCCCAGTCTACTTGCCTCATGTTACTAGTACCTTCCCCATATCGTGTAGTTCCATAGTGCCTGGATCATCAGCAGGCTGCCAGATGAGTTCCAAAGGGAGTAGAGGCTCCACAGGGTTTTCAAGGCTGGGATTTTTCTGAAGCAGATTGACAAACCTGAGCCCTCGAGGCACCTCTGGGTGGGTTCAAACCACCAACCTTCCAGCTAGGAGTCATGTTCTTAACGTTTTATGCTACCCAGAGATTCATCAATAGTGGGTGAACCAGTGTTCCTCCACCCCAAATCCATGCATATCTGGAAGGAATTTCAGAACAGTGCCATATCTAGAAGAGAGTAAACAATCAGCTGCAAACTGTGTACTATGTATGCACCCACATTTTATTCCCAGTGGAACCTTATCCTTTTTATTGTTTCTTGAGGAGAACTCCAAATGTAATGCAGTTTAGTTGGTCTTTCAAGGAGTTTGATGGAGTGTCATTCAACCTCATGTAGAACTAGAACCCAAAGGAGTTGAGATCCTGGTTCTACTGAAAGGACCAGTTACATGTCAGTGCTGTAGCACACTGTTAGTGAAAGCAAAATGCCACAAAGATGAAGTCAGTGCAAGGTCCACCCAGAGAAAGCCAGTGAGGGCCATGATACTTTACAATTACTGCCAGCATGGACAATAGCTTCTATTCCACAGGCTTTCATTAGGGACCTGCTACCCACAGCTATGGTGAAACATGGAGTTAGAAGGAGAGATGAGACAGGCTCCACCCTCTAGGTGCTCACAACATTAGCATATGAGCACTATATCAGACAATATTCTATTGGGAACCATAGGGTTTCAATTGGCTCATTTGTAGAAGTAGATTATCAGGTCTTTTCTTCCTACTCTGTTTTAGTCTAGAAACTCCACTGAAACCTGTCCACCATGGGTGAGCCTTCTGGTATTTGATATACCAGTAGCATAGCTTATAGCATCATAACAACATACAAACTACCGGAGTAGAACAGACGGACAGATAAATGCTTCTAGGGAAGATTCTATTCGGACCAAAATGGTCAGAACCTATCCAGTTTCTCACAGAGTTTATTCCAATCTAAAAGGACAGCTCTTGTTGACACTATGTGAGCCCTGGGCAGCTTGAGGAACCTCGGGAAGAAGCATATATGTGCCTGACAGAAGCCAGACTCACCAGTGAGATAGGTCTGAATGATGGCAGAGGAGTTGAATTCATGGAGTCTCAGAAAGACTTCAGAATTACCCTCTCCTGCAGAGCGTCTTCAAGGAATACTACCAGAGTTCTCCTGCCATGATATTTGCCACACCCTGGTATTCCCTACACTCCCCTTTCCAATGACTTGCATCTCTGGGGGCCAATGGGAGCTCACCATCTTCTATCTATCTAGGATGATGAGCCAGCAAACTGGCATCCTTAAGAAGGCGATTTCTATCTCAGACTGTTCCTGCTCCACTACCATGCTGAAACCCTAAGGTCATCTTCCTAAGACAAAGATTTCTTGTCTTTGCAGTTTTATTTCACTGTCATTCTAATTTTAGCCCATTCCAATGTCCCCAGCCCACAGGTAGCTTATGAGAGACAGCATTCACAGTCACCTTATTTGTAGTGGCTCTGGAAGTGTTGCATAAGAACCCCTAGGCAATTTGTTAACAACTGAGATTACTAGAATAGAGGATACGAAGTGGGGAACAGCAATTAAGATTTAAACAAGTTTCCTAGGTGTCCCTAAAACATTGCTAGGATTAGGTATCACTAAAAATTAAATACCATAAAAAACTTTTTGAATGTCTTAAAAACTTCCTCTTTATGAAAACTCCTGACAACTTTAGAAGAATCAGTTTTCTCTTTTCTTAAAACAAGACCACCCCCAAGGTTGTCTGTACATCCTAGACTAACAAGAATCTGAGTGTCTCCAATATAATGTGGGCTGCAGACTGCCTTCCTCAGCATTCCTGACTCCCACTTCAGCATCTCTCAGTTCCCAAACTGTAGAGAGCTGAGAGACTGTGAGCTTTTGTCCTGAGCTCTCTAGACTCTGAAAGCTTCTAGAAGGGACTTTCCTGAGCTATCACGCACTCAGACTTCAGGAAGAGGTAAAATCTGATATAGAATAAATCTTTGGAAATTGTTAAACTCCCCAAAGCATATGAAGAGCCGAAATGTGTCTTCAAAGGAAAAAAAAAAAAATCAAAAGTGAGATCAGAATGTATGTTGCAAACAAGACTGAATTAGGTAACGAGAAAGACTATGCTTGTTGCCAATGTCGAGGAAAGAAATAATTCATTTTCATTGAACTAATCTCTTTGTTTACATTATTTCTTCTGTTCCACAGGACTGGCTCAGCGAAGGCGTGTTTTGTTTTTACTTCTTGGTGTAGTGAATTACTTAATATGGCCCTTTTAGCTATAGACTTTGTGACTCCCATACAATGACTGGGTGAGACCAACCAAACAAGGTATATGGAACTTATGATGGTTGGGATTATGTGCCAAATTGACTAGGCCATGATTTCTAGTATTGTGTGGCTGTCCTCCATTTTGTATTTTGAGGTAATTATCCTCCATTGTGTGCGTTGAAAATCGTGACATCTAGATATTATTGACACAGGATTGTTGTTGTTGTTGTTGAGTGCCATTGAGTCGGTTCTGACCCATAGCAACCCTGGATAGGGTTTCTGAGGAGCAACTGGCGAGACTGAACTGTCGACCTTGCAGTTCAAATGGCTTTACAGTCTGGTGCATTAACCCACAGCACCACACCAGGACTCCCACATGGGATTAGGTTCTGTTAATTAAGATTACGTTGTGCTTGTTGTGTTAATGAGGCAGGATTATGGTGGGATGAACTCAAGTCACCACCCTTACTCGAGTTTGACTCATACCTGTTTATCTTACAAGATATCAAAGGAAAGAAGAAAGGGGGAACTTGACAACCACCAAGGAAGAAGAGTAAGAATGTGGCTGGAAGCACAGCTTTTGGACGCAAATCCCTGTGCTGAGAAGCTCCAAGACCTAGGAAACAGGCAGATCTGTGAGACTAGAGATTTGGTGAAATACTGTGAGAAAAAGTAGCAGAGAAACAATGATAGCAGAGGTAGCAGGACCAAGGAACTTGCAGGCGATGGAGCTGTGGGCTTCCTGGTTCATAGAGCAAGAAACCTGAGCATCTTTGGGCTTGCTGATGGAGTGAGGTGTTAGCTGAGGTTTGTGGACAGAACTAAGTTAGCTGACCCACGAAATGAGAGCTCAGAGCCTTCAGGCCAAGGCTTATTGGTGGAGTGGAGTACCTTTGGGAATTTATTGACACAGTTATAATTGCTTTGTATCACTTGCTTGTACAGGGCAGAAGCTGAGCCAGGGGTTCAAGGGGCCAAGGGGCTGAAAGGCAGGAGAGAGGACTTTCTGTGGGCATGACTGTGAGAAGCTTTCTTACTGAAGAGGCTATCCTAACTAATTTGTTCCAGATACTGAATTATAACCTGTTAATCTGGTAGCATAGTGGTTACGAATCGGGCTGCGAACCTTAAGGTCAGCAGTTCGAAACTGCCAGCTGTTCCACAGGAGAAAGATGAGGCTTTCTGCTCCCGTAAAGATTTACAGCTTCGGAAACCCTGTATAGGGTCACTATGAGTCGGAACCGACTCCACGGCACATCACCACCACCACTTCCCATATAAGCCAGATGTGAGTAGTGTCTACATTCTGTGTGACCATTGCAATGAATTATTGAAGCCAGCAGAGTAGTAGAGAATGAGAGAATGCCATGAGAGGGATAACTGGTATTAGAACTGGTAAAAAGCATGGAGGAAGGAGATATGTCTGAACTCTGCTTCATAGTACTCTTTTTCCTCACTGTAAATTAGACAAAGAGGTCAGACAATGATTCCAACCATGTCACCATTTTTTATACTTGGCAAGTAGGATTTGGTACCATTGAGCCTCAGCCCACATAGTCCCATGGCTGAAGCTATTGTGAGTCACAACAAATTTTCTGGCTGAGCCCAGATGGGGCTGTTTGTACATTCTAGGAGGGGGATTCTATCTGTCTTGCTCATATTTGTATCCCCAGTTCCCAGCAAAGTACTTAATAAATATTGATTACAAGTATGGTAGTATGAATAAGAGAGGGAAATTGGTGGTTCAATGTTGAAGATTCAGGGCCAATGTGTTTCATGCCTCCATCTACCTGCCAGTGGAGTCTTGCATGTGACAATGATGCTGAATAGATGCCAGTGAAGCTTACAGACTAAGACAGACTATGAAAAAGGACCCAATAATCTACTTCTGCAACTTAACCAATAAAAACCCTATAGATCCCAATGATCCAATCCTATGGTACATGGATTGCCATTAATCAGGGTCCCACTCAATGGCAGTTAGCAACAACTGCCCAAAAAAATAATAGTTGGTTTCCAAAGTGGGGTAGGCACATTTCTCTATCTCACACACATACACATATGGATACATTTAGAAAGAGATAGACAATGGTAAAAGCTTTAAGGTACCCCATGGGCCAAAAGGAGTCCTGGTGTGGTGCTGTAGGAAAAACACTGGACTGCTAACCACAAGGTCAGTGGTTCAAAGCCACCAGTCACTCCTTGGAAACCCTTTACAGATTTGCTATCAGTCAAAACTAACTCCATGCACTTGACAACAGCAACAACAATGGGCCAAAATCATAAACAGCTGCTTAGAGAGAAAAGGATGGTCCCAGAGGCATCACTAGGGAGGTGTCAGGGTAGAGACAGGATTAAAAATGACCCCAGGATCTGTGGCAGTTGTGCTACCTTCGTCGGGGGAGGGGCTGGCAAGGCAGTGGTATCACTAGGGTTAGTGTCACCTGACATCCAGTATGGTAACTAGCCATCATCCCCAAACAAATGCAGGGCAAGTCATCACACCCATTCCTATCACCGGCCAGTTAGGGAGCTGAGGTGCCTGGCATTGAGTGACAAGGAAGACACTTGTGTGATCACCTTGGTTAATGGGAGAGGGGAGAGCAGTAAGAGTTACAGGAGGTGGGACTAGGAGGGGCAGGGCATGGGGAGTTGGCCCTGCAGCAAGGGTAGTCCAGGCCACTCCACCTACTAGGGGCTATAGACAAGGTTTGCCAGCCAGCCCCACCCAGAGT
The DNA here is from genome assembly GCF_000296735.1 of Chrysochloris asiatica. NCBI lineage: Eukaryota > Metazoa > Chordata > Mammalia > Afrosoricida > Chrysochloridae > Chrysochloris > Chrysochloris asiatica. Next base: position 4,855,107 of record NW_006408542.1, on the reverse strand, counting down.
TGGGGGAGGTGATACCATCAGTTCCTGCACTGGGTGACAGCAAACCTAATGATGTCATTGGAAGGTCCATTCCCCTATGACCATGTCTTACATAGTAATGTTGTTGTTGTTGTTAAGTGCCGTCGAGTCGGTTCCGACCCATAGCGACCCTGTACAGGGTTTCCGAGGGTGTATATCTTTACGGGAGTAGAAAGCTTCATCTTTTTCCCGCGGAGCAGCTGGTAGTTTCGAACCATTGACCTTAAGGTTCGCAGCCCGATTCGTAACCACTACGCTACCAGAGCTAGTAATAAGATCCATCAATTCACCGACTTCATTCACACTTGACATGAAAATCATGAGTTAAGAAGAGACCATCTTAAATTGTTCTAGACCAGGAAGGCTATCTCTGTCCACTGTTCTCCTTGCACATGGTCTCTGATGCACCAGACCTTTTCATATATGCCTTCTCTTGGGTTATTGCTTTTTCCCCCTTACTTCAAGAACCCACTGGTTAGAGCTCTCATTTGTTTATTGATATGAGATGTTGAGGTTCTGCCTCTGTTAAGGATAACCAGCCAAAGGGTAAGGAAAAAGGGCCTATGGGACATTATTTTCAGGATTAAGATGGTGCCCACCACATTTAATCTCTTTGTTGCCTTCTTCATGGCTCCCAAGGAAAGAGCATGCACATTTATTTCCTCATAGGGCTGGAGGCTAACAGTCCAAATCAGGGTCTTAGATGTTAGAGTCCTTCCTTGGTTTTTTGGTTTGTAGAGGATTCTCACAAGGTGTCTCTCTTCCCTAGTTTGTACTGGAGTCTGTGTCTAATCTGTTCTTTCTTAATTTAGATGTGCTTGTGTTAAGGACATTCTCTGCATTAGTGTGGTCTCATTAACAAAAAAAGGAAACACTATTTCCAAACAGGATTAGATCCACTGGAATAAGATTAGCATTCCATCACATATTGGGTGAAGGAAGCACAATTCAATCCATATCGATATGTCATGATAAGATCAAACTCCATCCATCAATCTAAATAATCTGTGTCATGTTTGGTAAGGTGGAGGGTCAGAGAAAAAGAGGAAGACCCCCAATGAAATGGACAGGCAAAGTGGCAGCATCAATGGGCTCAAGCAAGACAACAACTGTGAGGTTGGCCCAGGATCGAGCAGTGTTTTGTTTTATTGTACACAGGGTTGCTATGAGTTGGTATCGACTCGATGGCACCTAACAACAACAACAACAACAACAAGGACTTGGCAGATGCCCCCAATGAAGAAAATGGCTCATCTTGAGGGCAATGAACAGACCCCAGTTCATATACTTTTTTTTTTGCCTTAAAACAGCAGAAGAAAATTACTGTTCTTTTGGCTCAAGCAAAAACAAAACTGTTTTTTGAAAGCCCTATTTAAAGGGTTCATTATCTCACAGGCTGCTAACTATATACTCTGCACCACACTCAATAAAAATTAATAGCTACCTCTTGTGCTATTCAAGTTATTAAAGACATTGGCATGGTGGAGAGACTGTAAACTTTCTATCCTGGTGATTAGTCAGTGGGACTACATCCCACCAAATCCCCCAGAGCTTTCCTAACAAAAAGTTCCTTGTGGCCCAATTGCCAATTTTTCTTTCTTGTCTGTTCATTCTAATTCCACTCAATTACTCCTGAGCAAGCTGTTTGATTCCTGTCAATTCATGTTATTTACTAGAGCCTGTCAAGAAGACTGAAGTGGAGGCTGGTATTATGTAGGATGTTTTGAGACTCATTAAAACATTTAAAAACAGCCACCTATTGTAATATTCACAGCCCTATATGGGGTGGCCTTGCCTAGACCACTTGGAGCCTGAATCACTTTATATATTTACTATTTAGAGTTTCAGAGGAGAAAGGCTTTCCTTGACACAAAAATCTTGTTCTTGGGGACCCAGGGCCTGGTCTGAGCAACAGGCAACTGCTAGGCAAGGATCTGAAGGTCAACGGTTTACAGATGGGTGCACTCCAGGAACACAGCACCATTGACTGTTGTGCTGAGGAGGAATGGGGGTCAGCAGGTAGTCCTAAGTTTCCACAGAGCCTTGCCTCCTAGAAGAAAGAGTGATTTCAGATGCAAAGAATGAGTAAGATCAGTTTTCCTCTCAATATCCAGTGATCCTCTGTTGGGTCACTTTTGGACAATCATTATTTATACAATAATTAAACAATTAGTATGAACAAGGCTCCAGGCTAGATTTCCTAAGAATGTGAAGCAGATACCTGTTTCACCATTAGAAGAAAAGTCCATTTCCTAGGTAGGTCAAGTACATCTGGAGCTACAGGCCAGGAATGAACTAAAGCAGCCTCGTTCTCTTGACTCCCCTCCCAGCTGCCCCCTCTTGTCTTCCTCTCTGCTGTGGTCATCTACCCATCTCTGAGGGTGTGCCTGTAAGAACTCAGTCTAGACAACCTCTGGGATAAGAGGCTGACTCCTGCCCTCTGGCCATTCAACATCCAATAAGGAAGTGTGTCCTTAAGTACCTTAAGTACCGTGGAATTGGTTCCGACTCATAGCGACCCTGTACAGGGTTTTCGAGGCTGTGAATCTTTATAGGAGCAGAAAACCTCATCTTTCTCCCACGAAAGAGCTGGTAGTTTCGAACTGTCGACCTTGAGGTTAGCAGCCCAATTTGTATGGAGGAGAAGAATTCTTTGTTTCCAAGTCCTAAGATTTGGAATTTCTTAAAGAAATAAAATTAAACAAAAACGATCTCCTTTCTTCAGTGATTGATTCTAAGAGGATCTATAAGCTCAGTGGTTGGTGTGGTCTCGAAGCAATACCCAGATAAAGCCAGTTCGAAACTGCATCCATCACCTCACTTCTAAAGCAGAGTTTTCCCAGGAGGGGCTCATTTGTTAGCACTTGTCATCCTCACCCCAGACTTGCGGGGTGCAGTAGGCATAGGGGAGTGAGGCTGAAGTCCAGAGCCGCTCCTGATTCACTATTCACAGCAATTTTCCATTGGGTAGGGTCCATTCTGTCTCCAACAGCATGATGAGGGTGTTGGACTAGAATATCTTCTACACTTCATTTCTAAAACAGTGAGAGATTAATCTTCACTCCAAGAGCAGATGGTCTTAGACACATAAGCCAGGGAACACTGCCCCTATGTACCTGACTCTTAGGCCAGCTTTCCACTAACACAAATTTAGAAAATGCTGGTGTGGCATTTTCTGTAGGATAAGCACTGGACTACTAACTTCAAGGTAGATGGTTCAAACCCACCAGCTCAGAAACCCTATACAGGGAGAATCGTTATGAGTCAGTACCAAGTCAACGGTGCTCAGCGACAGATCTCCAAGGTCTCTCCTCAGCCTTAACATTCGAAGATGAGATGGATAGGGGAAGATAATGCAAAACATTACAAATCATTTGCCTAAAGTGGTGGTTTTCCACCACGACTGTGTAGAGTCATCACTTGGGGCGATATGTTAAAAATAAAAAATAAAGCCTGCAGGTTCACTATGAAGATACTGAGTCACCAAGTCTGGGATGAGCCCAGCCTCTCTATTTCTAACAAGGCTCTGGCCATTTTGCTGGGTGGCATATATGACAGTGGACAAGAAGGGAGCTGAGTGTAAGAACCCCACTTCCATGAAGCAGTGTACTGAGGCAACATCTAAAGTAGGTCTTTAAAATACTCCCTTCTATTCATGGTTGATTATGTCTGTCATGTTTTTAGAAGATGTTGTTGTTGTTGTTGTTAAGCATTGTCGAGTCGATTCTGACCCATAGCGACCCTGTATAGGGTTTCCAAGGAGCAACCAGTGAGCTTGAACCACTGACCTTGCAGTTCAAATGACTTTGCAGTCTGGTGCATTAACCCACAGCACCATACCAGGAAGATACTTCACCAAAAATCACCAATTTAAGATGCAGTGAAATCCAATTTGTTTTGTTTTAAACCTCAGACTCACACATAAACCACATCCCAAGAGCAAACATCTTACAGTTTAATTGATAGGTAGCTGAGAGCCTTAGCCATTGCCCATAAAAGCAATGGTGGCTGCTCTCCCATGGAGTACCAGGGACCTGGGGGAGAAAAGCCCCTGGAAGGTGACTTTGTCAGTATACAATGACTGCTAGCAGAGGTGACTGAGCTGTCTGTTCAGGGCTCTGAGTTTCAGGATATTGTTGTTATGTGCCGTGGAGTCGGTTCCAACTCATAGTGACCCTGTACAGAGTTTCCAAGGCTGTAAATCTTTACAGGAGCAGAAGGCCTCATCTTTCTCCCACGGAACAGCTGGTAGTTTCGAACTGCTGACCTTGCAGTTCACAACCTGATTTGTAACCACTACACTACAGAGTTTCAGGATAGATGGCCAGATTAGGGAGGAGGAAAGAGCAAGCAGGAGGTCAGAAACAGGGTTAGGCCAGATTCCCAGGTCCCACAAGGCTAGTTTTCATGAACCAGGCCAAGCTTATGGATGAGGAAGTCACCATGGCTCTGTGCCTACACTCAGGAGGGCTGTCTGACCACTGGGCACATTCTATCTGCTGCCAGGGTCACCTAGTCTGCTCTAGAAGGCAAGAAACAAGTGGTGAATTTTATAGGTGACTAAAGTTCAGAGTCCTGGTGTGGCACTGTGGTTAATGCATCAGACTGCAAAGCCATTTGAACTGCAAAGTTGGTGGATCAAGCTCACCAGGTGTCCCTTGAAAACCCTATACAGAGTTTCTATGGGTCAGAACCGACTCAATGGTACTTAACAACAACAAAGTTCAGAATAAAATGCAAGTTCAGAAAAAAAGACATTTTCACCTACTCCCTTGTGCACATTCTACAATCCAGATGCATTTAGACAGAATGAGTTTTTCTCCTTCTTTGTTCATTTGCTCCTCTTTCTCCCTCCCCATCCCTGTCTACTGGATTCCTACACCTACTTCACTCTGGGTCTAATGCTGTCACTTCACTAGGTGCAGTGATATCACTTCCCTTAGGAGCTGCCAGAGTATATTGTTTGTATCCATCATCTGGCATTTTTCTTACACAGTCTTTTTTTCTTATCCTCCTCTGAAGGATAGAGCCTGTTTCATGTCTCCCTCTAGATCTGACATGTCTCAACATTACTGTGGGTAGCAGATCCCCAGCGAATGCTTATGGAATGGAAGCTATTTTCCAAGCTGACAATATTGTAAAGCATCATGATCCTTGCTGGAGGTCTGTGGACAGTGCTTGGCACTATATCCAACACTGCAGCATTCTGCCCTCATCAAGCATTGAGTGAGGCACTGACAGGTGACCAGGTCTCTGAGCAAATCCAGGGTCTTGACTCCGTCAGTTTCTGGATCCACATGGGGTTACATACACTTCTGTCTTCATTTAATGAGATAAAAGTAATTTATCTATTGGGTTCAAGCTAAAGGTTAAGAAAATTAAAACAAATCCACAAGAGCCAAAATTTAACCTTGAACATATCCCACCTGAATTTAAAGACCATGTCAAGAACAGATTTGAAGCTTCAGACACTAAAGACTGAAGACCAGAAGAGTTGGGAGATGGCATTCAGAATATCATACAGGTAGATAGTAAAAGGTCATTAAGAGGACATAAAAGACCAAAATGGATGTCAGAATAGGCTCTGAAACTTGCTTTCCAGCACAGAGATGCTAAAGCAAATGGAAGAAATGAACAAGTTAAAGAGCTGAACAGAAAAATTTAAAAAGCAGTTCGAGAAGACAAAATTAAGTATTATAATGAAATGTGCAAAAGACCTGGAGTTAGAAAAACAAAAGGGAAGAACACACTCAGCATTTTTCGAAGTGAAAGAAATGAAGAAAAAATTCAAACCTTGAAGTGCAATGCTGAAGGATTCTATGGGCAAAATACTGAATGACCCAGAAAGCGTCAAAAGAAGATGGAAGGAATACAGAGTCACTGTACCAAAAAGAAATGGTCGATGTTCAACAGTTTGAAGAGATAGCATATGATTATCATATGTATGGTATGATGTACTGAAGTCAATGGTTGTTCTTGTTGTTGTTAAGTGCCTTCGAGTCGGTTCCGACCCATAGCGACCCTGTACAGGGTTTCCGAGGCTGTAAATCTTTACGGGAGCAGAAAGCCCCATCTTTCTTCCATGGAACAGCTGGTAGTTTCGAACTGCTGGCCTCAAGGTTCGCAGCCCGATTTGTAACCACTACGCTACCAGAGTCAATGGTACTGAAGGAAAAATTCCAAGGTTCACTCATTGTGGAGAATGAGTATTCTGGAACACTTAATTGTGTTCATGAGGAATCTGATCAAGAGGTAGTCATGAGAACAGAACAAGAAGACAGACACTGAATGGTTTAAAAACAGGAAAGGTGGGTGTCAGGGTTGTATCTTTTCACCATACTTATTCAATCTGTATGCTAAGCAAATATACTGAATTAAAGGCCCTGGGAATTGATGGAATACAAGTTGAAATCTTTCCACAAACTGATGCAGCACTGGATACATTCAATCATCTATGCCAAGAAATCTGTAAGACAGCTACCTGGCCAGCTGTCCTATATGTGTGCCAATTCCAAAGAAAGGTGACCCAATGGAATGCACTGACAATTCCAAAGAAAGGTGACCCAATGGAATGCAGAAATCATCAGACAATGTCATTAATATCACATGCCAGTAAGATGTTGCTAAAGATGATTAAAAAATGGCTGCAACAGTACATGGACAAGGAACTACAAGAGGTTCAAGCTGAACTGAGATGAGGACATGGAATGAGGGGTACCATTACTGACATCAGATGGATCGTGGCTAAATTCAGAGATTACCAGAAAGATGTTCATCCGTGCTTTATTGACTATGCCAAGGCTTTTGACTGTGTGAGTCATAACATTGTGGAGAATGAGTATTCTGGAACACTTAATTGTGCTCATGAGGAATCTGACCAAGAGGCGGTCATTAGAACAGTACAAAAAGACAGACACTGAATGGTTTAAAAACAGGAAAGGTGGGTGTCAGGGTTGTATCTTTTCACCATACTTATTCAATCTGTATGCTAAGCAGATATACTGAATTAAAGCTGGATTATATGAAGAAGAATGTGGTATCATGTTTGGAGGAAGATTCATTAACAATTTACAATACGCAGAAGATACAACCTTGCTTCCTGAAAGCAAAGAGGACTTAAAATACTTACTGATGAAGATAAAAGACGGCAGTCTTCAGTATGTGTTGCACCTCGATGTAAAGAAAATAAAAATTCTCTGCACTGGACCAATAAATGGAGAAAACATTGAAGTCGTCAAAGACTTCATTTTGCTTGGACATACTATCAACACTCATGGAAGCAACAGTAAGAAATGCCTACCAAATGATGTATTGCATTAGGCAAATCTGCTGTACAAGATCTCTTTAAAGTGTTCAAGAGCAAAGATGTCAGTTTGAGGACTAAGGTGTACCTGACCCAAACCAGGGTATTTTGACTAGCTTCATATGCATGTGAAAGTTGGACAATGTATAAAAAGGACCCTAGAAGAATTGATACATTTGAGTTATGGTGTTGGAGAAAAATATTAAAAGTACCATTAACTTCTAGAAAAATATATCAATCTTTATTGGACGAAGTACAGCCTGAATGCTCCTTAGAAGCCAGGAAGGCGAGACTTCATCTCTTATACCTCAGACATATTATCAGGAGGGACCAGCCCCTGGAGAAGGACATTATGCTAGGTAAAGTGAGGTTTTGGCAAAAAAGAGGAAGACCTCCAATAAGATAAAATGACACAGTGACAGCATTAATGGGCTCAGGATTAACAAAGATTGTGAGGAGGACACAGGGCAGGTCAATGTTTCATTTTGTTGTGCAGAAGTGGGAACCAACTCAATGGCACCTAACAACAATATCTACTGGTGTGCTTCTGTGGGGAATAATGCACTGTACCACAAGGTCGGTGTGAATGCAAGGTCAGAGGTTCAAATTCACCAGCTACTCCTTGGAAACTCCATACAGGGTCACTATGATGAGGAACTGACTTGACAGCATTTAGCAACAACAACAGCATATACATAGGCACCAACTCTCTGTTAGTTTGTCGTACTTTGATGGCTTGCATGTTGCTATAATGCTGGAATCTATGTCACTGGTATTTCAAATACCATCAGAGTCATCGCTGGTGAGGTTTTAGTATACCTTCAGACTAAGACAGACAAGGGAGAAAGGTCTGGCAATAAAAATCTGAAAGTGAAATGCAAACCTCATGAATCACAACAGAATGTTCTGTAATGCAGTGCTGGAAGATAGACCCTTTATATAGGAAGGCATTCAAAATACACAGCGGCCCCAACAACAGACTTGAATATAGTAACGATCGTAAAGATGGCACAGGACCAGGCGACATTTTGGTTTTTGGCACATGGGGCCACCGACTTGATGGCTACTTACAACATCGCATATGCAGCACACATTTTGCAGCAGATGGGTAAATTGTATGCCTAAATGATTAATCATTTCTCATAATCGAACACAATATTTTCTATTCTAATTATCTAGAGTTTTCATGTCTATAAAGCTTACCACTCTAGGTGTTCTTAAGTTTCCTGAAAACAGAATCAGTAACTTAAACACCTGGGTTTTGGAGTCAGACTGACTTGGTTTTGAAGCTTTGGTTCTATCCCTTCATGGGTAGTTTGCTGAACCTTTCTGAGGCACCATTTCCACATTGATTAAATGAGGATAATAATATCTACCACTGTGAGAATCAGATATACTGATGATGCGAAGTCTTGGCATGGTACCCATCACGAAGAAAGTGTTCCATGCCCACCCTGCCTTCTCTTCTATTCATTTTTCCTGTAGAATATTACAGAGGCCTCAAGATTTTTAGTCATGCTTTCTGAAACAAAAATTAAGAGAACATGGCTCCATTATACTTATGGGGGTAATCAAACAAAATATTTTAAATTAGTGCTATCTCAGGAAACCTAAAACCTGGCATCACTGTACTAATACTATTTGTTCATGTAAATGAAACAAAACTCAAAACTACTCCAAAGTGGTGGTGGTTGTGTGTTGTTGTTAAGTGTCGTGGAATAGATTCTGACTCATAGCGACCCTGCATAGGGTTTCCGAGGCTGTAAATCTTTACAGGAGCAGAAAGCCTCATCTTTCTCCCACAGAACAGCTGGTAGTTTTGAACTGTTGACCTTGTGGCTCGCAGCCCAATTCGTAACCACTACGCTACCAGAGCTCCTCATACAATTACCAAGTGACTAATTGAATTTAACCCATGGAGACAGAGAGCAGTTGAAGAGACAGAGAAGCCATCTTATCAAGCACAGCAGGTGGGGGCTTCTGCAGTTCATCATGAGGGTGGCTCAGAGGAAAGGCGTTTGTGTCTCTGTCCCCTGCCAATCCCATCATCATGCAGTCCTGTTTTCCATGTGGACTTCTGTCCATGTCATCGCCTGTGGTGTTTGCCTCAGAAGCACCTGGGAGAATTAGGAATCAGTGACAAGTAGGATTTATAATAGGAGACTCAAATTAAGAAAAACAAATGAGCTTACTCTGGACTTGAATTTTTCCAGGACCTGGAAATTGCCTCTGCTGAAAGCCTAATGTAGTAGTCTCAATTTAGCATTTTATAGATCCTTCAACAGGAGCTGAATTAAGTCTAAACAACCAAAGTGGCAGTTCTAAAGATACTCTGTCAATGACCAAGTCTCTTTTACACTGAAAGACTGTTTCTGTCTTGGTGTGTGCGTGTTGTTGTTGTTGCTGCTGCTGCTGATAATGAGGTGACTTTCCCCACAAAGTTACAGTGTACAGAGAATCACACAGTTCAATTCACTACCAAGGCAATTAGAGCAAGTATGGCTCCTCATCTAAAACCTCAATCCAAAAAGCTGACATCAGGATTCTGATTTAGACTGCCTGTGAGCACACCAGAAAGAAGACGACTTTGTTTGGTCTGGGACCTGTGGGACTGGATTTTTAGTGCACAATCCCTTAAACACATGGTGTTCTGAATATGGTTTTGCGGGTTGTTAGCAAAAGTAGATTTCACATACAGCCATGAACCTAAAAGATGTCTTTGCCACAGTTTGACCCCATCCTGTATAGAGACAAGCCCCGTGTGCATTTATCACAGTGCAGAATAAACCCAGTGTCTTCCCATTGGGGGCATCTGTGTCATGCCATAGACTGGACTCTGCCCGAAAAGGAATCATTGTGGTGGACACGCCATCCCAACTGTTCCTTCCCTCTCTTTGACCTACCCTGTGTGGAAACCCAGGAATGCTAAATATGTCTTACAGCTCTAGCCAGGCCTTTATTTATACTCCACCCCCTCTGCTCCCTGTCTCTTTCCCTGTGGCAGTCTAGGAGATCTCCTTTCTCTCCTTGACGAGACAATACATCAGAGGTGCTGCAAATAAAGACAAAAGCATAAAATGAAGTCTGGTGGCCAGCAAACACAGCTCCAGCAGTGATATTGCCCTTTCCCACATTACAGACTTCCTTGATATTGATGACCTTCCACAGAATTTCTAGACTATAGATAAAATAACTTGTTCAGAAAGTGAAACAAAAGTCAATAGAACACAGACAAAATGAACACAAGGTGGAAGATAGATGGAGAACAATCTTAAAGAACTCACTAGCATGTTTGTTTTCCTAAAAGCAAAATCAAGCCCAGGTCTGTTTTCTTTCCTTCCTTTCTTACTCCCTTCCTTCCTTCCTTCTTTGGTAACTTTTCTAATTCTAGAATCTCCTCTGACCATCCTGGAAAGGCAAAATGGGATCTTTCTTCTGTAGCGATTGCCACACATTTCTTAAGCAAATCTGTTTTGCCTCAAAATACATCCTCAGCATCATTTCCAGGCAGCAGAACTATGGAGGCGGAGCCTCAGGAAAGAAGCTATAAATGTTTCAAGTGCCAGTAACTACAACCTTACTGAAGAGAAAATGCAGGCGGCTGGAGCAGGTCTCCACTCAAAAGTGTGCCCCAGTTTGCCTGTTGACCTGGTGTGATTATTAATAGCGCTTCTTTCAAAAATCGTTCACTTGGATGATAAAATATATGAGCACACTGCCTGTCACTAAATGTACTGTTTATGCTGTCCATTTCAAATATTTTGTACTAAGAACCAGTTTTGTAGTCAGTCGGGCTGCCAGCCTGGGTTCCGAGAAGAGAGTGATAACAACATCTGAATGTGCAGTCAGGAGACCCTGTGGTCTCCAGGTCATGGCACCCCATCCCTCAACGCAGGTCCTGAGCTTTGTACCAGCTGCTGGCTGCAGGCAGCATATAATATTTTTAAACCTGGGATTTGGAAACAAGGCACTTTCGACTTTAGAAAAGAAGACAGAGCATACCTCTCTGTCTGTTCGTCTTTGTTCTCAAGTTCTCACTCTCATTAAAACCCCTCCAGTTCTCTAGCATCTGCCAGGTGAACGTAACCCTGTGGCGGAGGTGAGGTGTCCTCGACTCCTGTTTTTTTTTCCTTGTCAAAAGAGATAGTGCAGATGGAAAACTTCCTAATACATTTTATGAAGCAAGTATAACCCTCATACCAAAACCAGAGAAGGACGTTGCTAAGAAAGAAAACTATA
>NW_006408542.1:4840264-4841652 GCF_000296735.1 Chrysochloris asiatica | reverse complement strand
ATCCAGCAATCCCTCTACTCGGTATTTACCCACAAGAAAAACCAGCCACAACACGAGAAGATATATGCACACCAATGTTTATAGCAGCAGAAGAAATATGCACACCAATGTTTATAGCAGCACTATTTACAATAGCAAAAATATGGAGACAGCCAAAGTGTCCATCAACTGAAGAATGGATAAACAAATTGTGATACATACACACAATGGAATATTATGCTACAGTGAAGAATAACAAGGAAGCGGCAAGCCATGGCATAACATGGATGAACCTTGAGGACATTATGCTGAGTGAAATTAGTCAGTCACAAAAAGAGAAATACTGCATAGGACCACTACTGTAAAAGACTAAGAAAAAGAAATTATACTAAAAGGGGGTAGGGATAAGTCTTTGTTGGTTGTTGGGAAGTTGGTGATGGGTGGGGTGAAGGGGGGAGGGTGGGCACAGGGCAGGGATTGGACACAGGAGAGCTTGGGTGCTAGGGAGGGGGACAATATACAGGGAGGGAGAGGGAAGCGGAGAAACGGGGCAGATGGTAGAACAATTGGGCATGTCCAAAAGGGCTAAACGGGGCAGAGATAAAGGACGATATATACACAGCCTTGGAACGGCAGGGCTCTGAGATACAGGGATTGAGTCATGGTTAGAATGGGGGGGGGGGACATGTTAAGATACTTGACTGTTTTTGTTTGTTTGTTTTAATCTTGGTTTCCCTTGCATTATAATATAGAGTAGACACTGGAGAGGGAGAGAAAGGAATAGTCAGAAACACCACACTAGAAGGCTTGTAAGTCCTTCTATTGCCTATGACTGATTGGAATACCTAAAATGGGGCTACAGTGTACCCAGTGAACAAGGCTTCTTGCGGAGCCTTTGCAATACATAAAACTATAGGTAGAAACTGGAACCACATCCAGATCTCCAGAGATGAGAAATCTCCATTTGAGAGAATGAGCAGACCAGCCTGGAGCGGCTAGAAGAATAAAAGATACCTCTTAAAAGAAAGACCTGCAGGAAAAATGGAGGCAGATGGGCTGTTACTACAAGAACAAACAAATCACTTCCCTAGAAAACATCAAGGCAAGTGGCCAGGTCCTCTCAACGCAAACCTCCTACCAAGACTAAGACTCATCAGAAATGCACGCTCTGATTGGTGACCACACACATCATCGATGGGGAGAAGTGGGGTAAAAGCAGCAATGAAGCAGCAAGCTAAGCCTTACAATGTTCAGTGGACTTCTGTGGACCCAATTGGGGACCTGGTTGGCAAGCAGTGTGAAGAGGCCTGGGGACTCTTGGGCCCAGAGTCAGTGGCATGGTCACGGAGGACTCGAAGAGGAGAGTGGAGCTACTGGCTGACGGGAAGAGAGGACATATGCACAGGAGC
>NW_006408542.1:4832685-4839541 GCF_000296735.1 Chrysochloris asiatica | reverse complement strand
GGGGAGGAGGGGGAAGTGTAGGGGGTGGGTTTCTGGGATATACCCTTTGGGTGGTTGATGATGCATGGAGGGGATTGGAACCATGGCAATGAGATGATATACAATGGAATGAATGTAAAACTAAAGTTCCCCCATGTAAACTATCATATAATTCACAATAAAACATTAAAAAAAAACCCAAAGAGATGGTGCATCCACAGGTAGAAAGAAAAACAGCATCCAACACACCTTTTTCAGCAAACATCAAAAATAAATCAGAGGTTGGCATTGATATTACTGCTTGTCCAGTCAAATTATTTAAACAATTTGGAAATGTATGTATTTAGGTAGTATGAGAAAGTTTGGAGATTAAGTAGAAAAGAAGGGATTGAGTCATGATTGTATTGCAGACTCTGGGCTCAAGACATATTTGTCTAATATATTTTTATTTGTGAATAATGACAATGGTGGGGAGAAACTTTTGTCTACCCTTGACAATTCTTTACATTCACTAGAAAGTTTAGCTTATCTTTAACATGAATTCATAATAACATTTGGGGTCATTTTCAAACATTTTTTTCTGGAAGACCAAGAGTTTGAGTATGTTTCATTTTACTCATTGGGTAAAACTAATATATAATTCTGACAATGGTCATATAAAATTAATATGTAAAAAAAAAGCCTCAGTTCGCTTTGTGCTATTTTTAAATTTTATTGTAACTGAGGTTAATTTGATCCTTTAAAAATCTTTTTTTAGTGCAAACTCTTATTATTTTTAAATATTTTATGATTTGAGGAAAGTTTACAGAGCAAACTGATTTTCCATTAGACAATTCATACCTATTTTTGTGTGTGATATTAACTGCAGTCCTCACAATGTAACAGTACTCTTTCTACTGCCTTCTTGAGTTTATTGTTTGCATTCATCCACTCTTTCCTACCCCTTCCTGCCTTCTGAACTTTATCCCTGGGGAAATACTGCCCTTCTGATTGTTCTAAGGAATGTGTGCATCCCTGGTGTTACTGTTCACCTTGTAGATCTGTCTACTGTTTGACTCAGTTAAGAAATCAAATGACATATTGCAACAGGCAAATCTGCTGCAAAAGACCTTTCTAAAGTGTTGAAGAGCAAAGATGCCAATATGAGGACTAAGGTTTCCTGATCCAAGCCATGGCATTTTAAATCATGTGAAAGTTGGGCAATGAATATGGAGGACTTTAGAAGAATTCAGACATTTGAACTGTGGTGTTAGAGAAAAATATTAAAATACCATGGACTTTCAGATAAAGGAATAAGTTTGTCTTGGAAGAATGTCCCTTAGAAGCCAAGATAGCAAGGCTTTCTCTCATACTTCAGATATGTTATCAACAGGGACCAGTTCCTAGAGAAGTACATCATGCTTGGCAAAGTAGAGGCTCAGTGAAAAAGAGGAAGACCCCCCCAAAGAGATGGACTGACACAGTGGCAACAGCAATAGACTCAAATGTCACAATTGTGAAGATGGTACAGTATAGAGTAGGGTTTTGTTCTGCTAAGCCTACGGTTGCTATGAGTCAGAACTGACTCAACAGCATCTAACAATAAAAACATTGATTGGCTGACAGTGAGCTATGGAGGTGAGTTCAGTTTTAGGTTTGAAGAGTGAATGAGGATCATAATCTCAGTGGTTGCACTAATTTCTGTCAGACCAGTTGATAGCTGGTTAGTGACACAGTAGGTTCTAATTCATAGTGGCCCTGTATAGGGTTTCTGAGGAGCAATTGGTGGATGTGAATTGCTGAACTCACAGTTCAAATTGACCCTGCAGCCCAGTGCTTATCCTAAACCTATTCTTTTTTATGATTTTGAATTTTATGCTATATTTTAACCCCACTCGATTTAGGACCCTCTATTGTGATCCATTGTAGAGCATTCAGTAGTGGTAGCTGGGCACCATCTAGTTCTTCTGGTCTCACAGTTATGAAAGCTGAGGCTTACATGGTCAGTTTCCAGGTGTCTTTGATTTTCTTCATACTTCTTTGGTCTGGACAAGGGGAGATCAATAGTTACCTCTTAGATGACTATTCACAAGCTTTTAAGGCCTCAGTTTCTACTGATAAAAACCTTAACAAACTAGGAATTGACGAGAAATTTCTCAACATAATCAAGAATATATATTTAAAACCCACAGCGTACATCATTCTCAATGGAGAGAAACTGAAAGCCTTCCCTCTGCAAACAGGTACCAGACAAGGATGCCCTTTGTCACCACACCTATTCAATATTGTGCTGGAAATCTTAGCAAGAGCTATATGGCAAGATAGGGAAATCAAAGGCATCCAAATAGACAAAGAGGAAATAAAACTCTCTCTATTTGCAGACAATATGATCCCATATATAGAAACCCCAAAGACTCAGTAAAAGCTACTAGACATTATTGGAAGATTCAGCAAAGTGGTAAGGTATAAGATAAACATACAAAAATCAGTTGGACACCTCTATAGTAACAATGACAACATTGAAAAGGACATTAGGAAAGTAATGCCATTTAAAATAGCCACACAAAGGATGAACTATCTGGGACTAAATGTAACCAGAGAAACAAAGGACCTATACCAAGTAAATTAGAAAACACTATTGCAAGAAACCAAAAGAGACTTACAAAAGTGGACGAACATACCATGTTCCTGGATAGGAAGCCTCATCATCAAGAAAATGTCAGTACTCCACAAAGCAATTTACACATACAGTGCAATCGCAATCCAGATTCCAACAACTTTCTTCAAAGAGATGAAAAAGACAATTACTAACTTTATATGGAAAGAAAAGAGACCCAGGATAAGCAAATCACTGCTTAAGATGAAGAACAAAGTTGGAGGCTTCTCACCCCCAATTTCAAATTTTACTACATGGCTACAGTGGTCAAAACAGCCTGGCACTGGTACAATGAACAATACATTGATCAATGGAACAGAACTGAGAATCCAGAAATTAACCCATCCACATACAGCCATCTGATTTTTGACAAAGTGCCTAGGTATATTGCATGAGGAGGAGATAGTCTCTTTAACAGATGGTACTGGCAGAACTGGAAAGAAATATGCAAAAGATTGAAACAAGACCTCTACCTCACACCGTATACAAAATCCAACTCAGCATGGATTAAAGACCTAAATGTAAATCTCAGAATTATGAAGGTCATCAAGGAAAAAATAGGGACAAACATGAGGGCTCTAATTCAGGGACTACACAAACTACCAAACATTTTGAAAAGTACACAAACAAAAGTAGACAAAAGATGATTGGGACATACTAAAAATCAAACTTATGTGCATCAAAAGACTTCACCAAAAGAGTAAAAAGGGAACCCACAGAATGGGAAAAAATATTTTGCAATGACACATCAGACAAGGGACTCATTCTAAAATACATAGGAAACTACAACACCTCTACAAGAAAAACAAAAATAACCCAATTTAAAAATGACACAGGACATGAATAGACACTTCACCAAGGAGGAGACCCAGGCTGCCAACAAACTTCTGAAGAAATGTTCACAATCACTAGTCATTAGATAGATGCAAATCAAAACAACAATGAGATATCATCTCACACCAGCAACGACAGCAAAGATCAAAACAGTAGAGGACAATAAATGCTGGCAAGGACACAGAGAGCCTGGGACCCTCCTACATTGTTGGTGGGATTGCAAAATGGTCCATCCACTCTGGAAAGCAATATGGTTCTTCCTCAGAAGGTTGGAAATATAAATACTTTATGATCCAGCAGTTCCTCTACTTGGTATTTACCCACAAGAAATACAAGCCATAACATGAGTAGATATATGCACACCAATGTTCATAACAGCACTATTTACAATAGCAAACAGATGGAGACAGCCAAAATGCCCATTAGTTGAAGAATGGATAAACAAATGGTGGTATATACACACAATGGAATACTATGCTACCTTGAGGAACAACAAGGAAGCTGCAAGCCACAGCATAACATGGATGAACCTTGAGGATGTTATGTTGAGTGAAATTAGTTAGTCACAAAAGGAGAACTTCTGCATAGTACCATTACTGTAAAAGAGTAAGAAAAAGAACCCACTGTAAGGGGCGGGGGGTTATATATATATATTTGCTGATAACCAGGATGTATGGGATGAGAGGAGTGGAGGGAGGGAGGTGAAGATTGAGCACAGGGTAGGGAATAGACACAGGATAGCTTGGGTACTAGGGGGAGTGGGGGGAACAATACACAAGAAGGGGGAGGGGAATGGAAGAACAAGGCTGATGGGAGAACAGTTAGGCAGGTTCGCATGGGTAAATGGGACAGAGGTAAATGATGATGTATGCACAACCTTGGAACAACAGGGCTCCAGGATACAGGAACTGAGGCATGGTTTGAACAGGTAAAAGAGGGAATAATGTTAAGATGCTTGGCTGTCTTTCGAATCTTGGTTTCCCTTGCCTACCATTATAAAATAGACACGTGAGAGGGGATAAAGAAATAGCCAGAGATATCACTACAGAAAACTTGTATGTTTGTCTTCAGCCTTCAACTGATTGGCACACCTTAAATGGGACTAGAAATTGCCCTGTGAAAGAGGCTTCCTGTGGAGCCTTTACATTGCATAAGACCATAGGTGGAATCCAGAATCCCATCCAGAATCATCTGAGGTAGGAAATTTCCAATGGAAAGGACAAGTAGACCAGCCTGGAGCAGCTAGAAGAACAGAAGATACTTCGGAAAAAAAGACTGGTAGGAAAAATCTGAAACAATAACAGCAGTCTGATTGATTACTACAAGAACAAGTAAGCTATTCAGCCAGGAGCCATCAAAGCAAGTGGTCAGGACCCCTCAGAGCAAACTCCCTACCAAGACTGAGACTCAAGGAGAATACATGAGCAGGTAGGTGGTCTGGCTAGTGACCACACTAATCACTGATAAGGGGAAAGGGGGGGAAAAACAGCAATGAAATTGCGAACTATGTCAGATCATATTCAATAGACCCCTGTGAACC
This sequence comes from Chrysochloris asiatica, assembly GCF_000296735.1. Lineage (NCBI taxonomy): Eukaryota > Metazoa > Chordata > Mammalia > Afrosoricida > Chrysochloridae > Chrysochloris > Chrysochloris asiatica. Next base: position 4,834,553 of record NW_006408542.1, on the reverse strand, counting down.
CAGGTGGAGACCTGGATGGCCAGCAGAATGGCAAGACCTGGGGACTCCTGGGCCCAGAGGCAGTGACATGGCCACAGAGGACTAGAGCGGAGAATTAAGCATCCAGCTGATATGAAGTGAGGGGAGATGCAAAAGAACACCCATACTTGCAGATAGTACCCACTTGTCCTGGTTTTGATGGCTGAATGATCAGAACTCGACTAGAAGAAGAAAGGAGAGTGGGGGGAAAAAAATTAAAAAGAGTAACCTGCTACAATTTGATGAACTTTGCCTATATTTATGGATGTAATAGCTCAAAAATGGGAACAAATCTTTACAGCGAGGATTACTCCCACCCTTAGGTACACAGGGTTGACAGGGATGGGCAACTTAGATATTGGCTGCCAAAACTGGAGGGGGGGGGAGGGGGCTATAAAGGCAAGAAGTGACTGGCTTACAAGCTTTCAAGAGGGAGCCTAGTTCCAGATGGGGTGGGGGGAGGTAGAATCTTCACTGAATGATTTCCAATCTGTTGGGACCGGGCTGGCAAAAGGAAATGGGGATAAGACTCTTGTGGTACAGTAGTGAATAATTGCCATCAGGACTGACTGTGAGGGTAGGAAATATAGAGCTAGATGTTTTCTGACAAAAGGAGGGGAGTGATTGATTTTGCAGCCCAGGAGCAGAGGTTCCTGGGACCATCAAGTGAGAAGACCGGAAAGTGGAACCCTTCCCAGAGAGGCAGAGATGCCAGGGATGGAGACAGAGATGATGACGTGGACAGATGGAGTACCTGGGGACACTGAACTCAGCGAGGGAGAGGGGCTGTGTGCTGTAGGCCGGGGGGCAGGCCTGTGGGGTGTGCCCTTTGATTATTTGATGATGCATGCAGGGAACTGTAATCATAGCAATGAAACGAAATACAATAGGATGAATGTAAAACTGAGATTCTTCCATGTAAACCTCACAATAAAAGCTTATATAGATATTTTTAAAAGAGGGCATTTTGCAATAAGAGGATAAGCACGTTTTGAACAGCAACTTTTCTTATCTTCTTTGCTAAATACTTTATCATGTATTTTCTTCTGTGTTGAAAGAATGCCTCCATGCAGTAGCTGTGGAATTCAAGACACCAGCTGTTTATAGAATTCTCCAGACCTGAGGGATGCCTCCACCTACTCCTCCCCTTCCTTCACTAATGAACATTCTTGATATATAACTTGACTGTAGTATTTTTTTAGGTTTAAGTCACAACTTTTATAAATACATATAATAATCTTGGTGTGAATCATTGCTCTTTATAAGAAAGAAATCACTACTGTTTCCAAAACAAAGGGATTTGCATCTTATTTTGTTCATTTCTACGGTTTTATTTTGTTTTGTTTCTGTTTGCTTCGGAATGCATCAGGGCATTCCTCTACAATGAATCTGGAATGGAGTTATTCTGCTTGTTTTGTTTTGTTTTTTTCTTCACTTTCTACTCTGAGTCGAGTGAAGGTTTACAGAGAAGATCATCAGTTTTACATTCAACAAATCACACACTGTGTTTAATCTCAATTACTACAATCCCCTCTATGCAACAACAGCTATGTTGCTTCCTCTCTGTGGTTCTTATTTCCAATCTTTGTCTTTTGGTAAATTTTGATATTGAATGGTTGCCCTTTGGACCTTGAATGGTTGAGCATACTTACTAATGGAGAGTGCTCCTTGGAGGTCAGGATGGCTAAGCTTCGTCTCTCCTACTTTGGACATATTGTCAGGAGGAAACAATCGTTAGAGAAGGATGTCATGCTGGGTAGGGTGAAGGGTCAGAGAAAAAGAGGAAGACCCCCAACGAGATGGATCAGCCAGGTGGCATCATTGATGGACTCAAGTGTGGCAGCGGTAGT
>NW_006408542.1:4824388-4831210 GCF_000296735.1 Chrysochloris asiatica | reverse complement strand
GTCCTCTTCACTTTCAACAAGCAAGATTGTATCATCTGCATATCGCAGTTAGGGTGAAAGAATACAACCCTGTCGCACATCTTTCATAATTTTAAACCATTCAGTGTTCTTATGTTCTGTTTGAACTGCCTCTTGGTCCATGTATGGATTCCTCATGAGCACAATTAAGTGTTCAGGAGTACTCATACTTCACAGTGTTGTCCATAGCTTGCCATGATCCACAGAATCAAAAGCTTTGCATCTTCAATAAAGCACAGGTAAACATCTTTCTGGTATTCTCTGCTTTCAGCCAAGATCCATTGGACATCAACAATGATACCCCTCATTCCACGGTCTCTGCTGAATCTGGCTTGAACATCTGGAAGTTCTCTGCCAATGTATGCTTGCAGCTATTTCTGTATTATCTCTAGTAAAACTTCACTCATATGGGATATCAAAGATATTGTCTGATGATTTCCACATCCTGTTGGATCACCTCTCTTTGGAATGGGCAAAAATATGGATCTCTTCCAATTAGTTGGTCAGATAGTTGTCTTCCAAATTTCTTGGCATAGATGAGGGAGTGCCTCCTGTGTCACCTCACTTTCTTGAATGGTTTCAAGTTTTATTCCATCAATTCTTAGAGTCTTGTTCTTTGCCTAGGTGTTCTTCAATGCACCTTGGACTTCTTCCTTCAGTATTGTTGGCTTTTGATCATATGCTACCTCTTGAATCAATTGAACATCAACTATTTCCTTTTGGTACAGTGACTCTTTGTATTCCTTCCATCTTCTTCTTTTTTTAATGCTTTATTGTGAATTATGTGATAGTCTTCCATCTTCTTTTGATGCTTTCTGCATCATTCAATAATTTGCCCAGAGAATCCTTCAATAACGAAAGTCGAGGCTTGAACTTTTTCTTCAGCTCCCCCAGCTTGAGAAGTGTTCTTCCCTTTTGGTTTTCTGACTCCAGATCTTTGCATATTTCATTGTAATATTTGACTTTGTCTTCTCAAGCTGACCTTTGAAATTTTCTGTTCAGCTCTTGGACCTCCTCATTTCTTCCATTTGCTTTAGCATCTCTACACAAGAGAGCAAGTTTCATTGTCTCTTCTGACATCCATTTTGATCTTTTCCTTCTTTGTTGTCTTCTTAATGACTTTTTGCTTTCTTCCTGTATAATGTTTTTGATGTCATCCCACAACTCTTCTGGTCTTTGGTCTTTAGTGTTTAATGTATCAAATCTGTTCTTCAGATGATGTCTAAATTTAGGTGGGATATATTCAAGGTCATATTTTGGGACTTGTTTTCATTTTCTTCAGCTTCAGTTTGAATTTGCATATGAGCAATTGATGGTGTGTTGCACAATCTGTCCCTGGCCTTGTTTTAACTGATGATATGGAGCTTTTCCATCTTCCCTTTCCACAGATTAAGTCAATTTGATTTCTTTGTATTGCATCTGGTGAGGTCACTGTGTATAATCATCTCTTATACTGTCTAAAGAAGGCATTTGAAATGAACAAATCATTGATTTTGCAGAATTCTATCATGTGAGGTGGCAAAATGATGAAAGCTTTTTAGCCAAAACTTGAGGCAATTAGTTACTGGGCCTTGGAGCTCAGAACACCATCGTCAGTTGGCATAACTATTCCCCAAAGACAATCTTCTACAATCTCCTTTAATGAGTAGCAACTGGGATCTTAAAAGCTCATAAGTTGCCATGGTGCTGCTGGATAATGCGCCAGACCACAAGGTCAATTCGAACTGCACTGTCAGTGGTTCAAACACACCAGCTACTCTTCAAAAACACTATACAGTGTTGCTATTGGTTGGAAATGACTTGACGGTACTTAACAACAACAACAAGGTGTAACTGTTGGTCCCTCCATGTGAGGTGTAAAGCAAAGTGATGAAAATTTAAGATGCTTAGAACCAATCAGTCTGCACAACTCTGAGACTAGAAGTCTAGATGTTGCCCAAGTACGATTACCATTATCGCCTTTATTTATTTTTAAATATATATATCCTTTACAAGGCAATTAGACTATATTGGAATTGTTTGTTTAAATATTTTCACAATGGTTTGACATGTAGAGTATGATATAGATATCATTGAGTCATAGAAGCAACCCAGATATAAAGAACAATACAACTAATCAAAGAGTGCTCTTCTTCTAAGGAAACTTCTATTTCAACATGAAATCAGTGGATCCCATCCAAATCCTCACACTGCCTCTAGATCCTTTCAACATGTTCCTATCATTGTTCGAGCATTTCCGAACTACTTGTCCTTCTCTTTTTAAAAGAATTATTCAGCTGTTTTTGGTCAAGATAATACATATCCGTTTATATATTTAATAAATAGCAGACTTACATTCCTTTCCCAGACTTATTACATATTTACCACATTTGGCTAACTTGGAGATGAAACCAACTTGTTCTAATGCCTTAACTATTCTTCTGATTAAAGCAAATTAAATGTTAAAGTTTAAATGGAAAATGTATTAATAACTACTTTAAAAGTGTAAGAAGTATACTAACTTCTGCTTCAACAGAATACTGAATTGATTTGTGTTTTTTTGTTTGACACACCACATATAGTTAAAATACTAATAACAATAGTAATAGTTGTTGCAGACATTAAACATATATATCTTTCCAAAACATCATGAAAAGCTATAACTACACCTAATACCAATTTTTATTTATTATGTGCATAGTGGGTTATGCACTGCTTTGTTAATCACAAGGTCAGCAGTTCAAATCCATCAGTAACTCCATGGGAGAAAGATGAGACTTTCTGCTCCCATAAGGACTTATAGTTTTGGAAACAGGGTCACTGTGAGTCAGAATCAACTTAATGGCACACCACTACCACCACCACCATGTGCATTAATGACCGACTATTTTCTAAGTGCTCTCTTCTTCGTTTCACAAAGATTAATGAAACTTACATTTCAAAAGTAAGATAGATCAAAATTCAGTATTTTATTTACAAGGTTCAGTATAATTTCATGTTCTCTTTAGCTTTTTATTTTGAAATAATTTTATATTTACAATTGATAAAGGAATACAGAAAGTTACATTTTACTCTTGGCCCAACTTACCCTAGTGGTTATTATTAGGTGCTGTCAAGGCGGCGCCAACTCACAACCACTATGCAAAATAGAATAAAACACTGCATGATCCTGACCCATCCTCACAATTGTTATGCTTGAGACCATTGCTGCTGCCACCATGTCAATCCATCAAGTTGGGGGTCTTCCTCATTTTCAGGGATCCTCAACTTTACCAAGCCTGATATCCTTCTTCAGGGACTGGTCTCTCCTGATAAGATGCCTGAAGAATGAGAGAGGAAATTTTGCAATCCTGGCTTCTAACAAGCATTCTGGCAGTACTTCTTCCAACACAGATGTATTTGTACTTCTGGAAGTCCATGATACTTTTAATAATCTTCTCCAACATCATACCCCAAATGAATCAATTTTTTTTTTTTTTTTTATGGTGGTTGGTGTTGGTTACGTGCTGTGGAGTTTGTTTGACTTATAGCACCCCTGTATAAGGTTTTCAAGGCTGTAATTTTTACAGGAGCAGAAACCTTCATCTTTCTCCCACAGAACAGCTGATAGTTTTGAACTGCTGACCTTGAGGTTGGCAGCCTGACTTGTAACCACTATACTACCAGAGCATTATCCAACTTTGAGCATTATTCAACTTTCACATACATCTGAGGCTATTGAAAATGTCATGGGTTGGGTCAGGCTCACCTTAGTCCTGAAACTGAAATCTTTGCTTGTGAACACTTTAAAGATGTCTTGTGCAGCAGATTTGCCTAAAGCAATACATTGTTTAATTTCTTGACTGCTGCTTCCATGCATGTTGATAGTGGACCCAAGCAAAATAAAGTATTGATAACTTCAATCTTTTCTTCATTTTATCATGATGTTATTTATTGGTCCAGTTGTGAGGTGCAAGCCATACTGAAGACTGTAGTCTTTGATCTTTTTAAGTCTTCTTATGAAGTCTTCTTCGCTTGCAGCAAGCAAGATTGCATTATCTGTATACCACATGTTTTAATGAGTCTTTCTCCAATCCTGATATCACATTCTTTTTTATATAATCCGGATTCTTGGATTATTTGTTCAACATGCAGATTGAGTAAGTATGATGAAAGATATAACCCTGGAGTATACATTTCCTGCTTTTAAACCATTCAGTATCCCTTGTTCTGTTCAAACAACTGCCTCACGGCCCATGTGCAGGTTCCTCATGAGCCTAATCAAGTATTATTGAATCCCCATTCTTCACAACGCTATCAGTAATTTGCCATACCTCACAGTCAAAAACCTTTTCATACTCAATAAAGAACAAGTAAATATCTTTCTGGTATTCTCTGCATTCAGCCAAGATCCATCAGATGCCAGCAGTGATATCCTTCATTCCATGTCCTCTTCTGAATCTGGCTTGAATTTTGGTCCATTCTTTTTTGATGTACTATTGCAGCCAGTTTTTAAATATCTTTAGTAAAATTTTACCTGCATGTGATATTAATGATCTTGTTAGATGATTCCAATATTCCATTGGGTGAGCTCTCTTTGGAATGGGCACAAATGTGGATCTTTCCCAGTCATTTGGTCAGGTAGCTGTCTTCCAAATTGCTTGATATGGATGAGTGAAGGCCTTGAATATTTCATCTGTTTGTTGATAGGTTTCAGCTTGTATTTTATCAATTCCTAGTGCCTATTTTTCTTCAATGCCTTCAGTGCAGCTTAGACTTCTTCCTTCAGTACCATCAGTTCTTGAACATATGTTACGTCTTAAAATGACTGAACATCAACCATTTCTTTTTGGTACAGTGATTCGGTGTATTCCTTCGGTTTATCTTTGTTTGATATTTTCTGTGTCATCCAACACTTCCCCCAATAGAATCTTTCAATATTGCAAGTCAAGAGTTGGATTTTTTTCTTCCAGCTTGAAAAATGCTAAGCATGTTCTTCCCTTTTGGCTATGCAATTCCAGGTCTTTGCACACAGTTCATTATAATACTTGAGTTTAATTTCTCTAGCTTCCCTTTGAAATTTCCTGTTGAGCTCTTTTATTTCCTCATTTCTTTCATTCGCTTTAGCATCTTTACACTGGTGAGCAAGTTTCAGAGTCTCTTCTGAAATCCATTTTAATCTTTTCTTACTTTCCTGTCTTTTTAAGGACCTTTTGCTTACTTTTCTGTATGATGCTCTTGATGTCACCCCATAACTCTTCTAGTCTTCAGTTATTAGTGTCTAATGCACCAAATCTGTTCTTGCAATGATCTCTAAATTCAGGTGGGATACATTCAAGGTGATATTTTAGCTCTCATAGATGTTTTAAATTTTTCTTCAGCTTCAGCCTGAACTTGCATATGAGCAATTGATGGACTGTTCTACCACCTGCCCCTGGCATGGTTTTGGCTAATAATATTGAGTATTTCTATCATCTGTTCCACAAATGCAGTCCATTTGATTTCTGTGTATTCCATCTTGTGATGTGCATGTGCATATTTGCTTATAATGTTGTTTTAAAAAGATATTTGCAATGAATAAATCATTGGTCTTGCAAAATTCTATCATGTGATGGAACTTCCGGTGCTTCCCTGACAGGGAAACACAGGTGCGTGGGCTCCAGGAGAGGGTGGACAGTGTCACACAGAGACCCCCACCTGGTAGACTGACGGCCCTTGGGCAAACATAAGACTTTAGCCCCCAACACTGTGGACTTGCTTTTATAAAGGGTCGAGCTGCTGGGGAGTTGTGGGCATCTTGGACCTGTGCTCAGCTCCCTCTCTGGGACGGTGCCCCACCCACTGCAGAGCTTGGAGCAAAGGGCTTCAGCAGACCGGTTTGGATGGCAGGCACGCCCAGAGAGCCGGTGGGGCCACAGGGGTTGGCACAGTCCTTCATGAGGGGTGGGGGGCCTCATTGCCATGGGAGCCGTTGTCTGTGTGGATGTAGTGTGGGCTGGGAGCCCATGGTGCAGGGAGACAGAGAGAGACATTTTTTGATGTCGTCAGACAGGAAGCCATCTGCCGACAGCCATTAATCCCGCCCTCCACCCCCTCTGCCTAGGCTAGCCCTCTGCCCAACCTCCGAGGCTCAGGCCAGCCCATCAAGGCCCAAGCCAGCACAAGCAGAGACGCTTTGAGGTGGTTTTTACCACCAGAAACAAGGCAATCCTGCTGTGGCTCTGCGGATTAAGGGACCAGACTGCAGAGACTTTTGAACCGCAAGGTCAGTGGTTTGCGCCCACCAGCTGTTCCCCAGCTGCTCCTTAGAAACCCTATACAGGGTTTTTTTTTGCTTTTTTTCTTTCTTTCTTTATGTGTGTGTGACTAGACATTGCCTTATTTAATCTCGTTTTTTCTGATGCTGAATTCTTTCTCCTTTTTTTTTTTTTTTGTCCTTTCGTATTTGCTGTTGTTGTTTTTTGTGTTGCTTTATTTTTATCTCATTATCGCTTTTGTTTTTGACTTTGCTTTTGATTTTGTTTTCTACCCAATTGGGGTTGGCTGGTGGTCACATAGCCTCCCTTCTGCTATTGGAAAACCCCATTTTTGTTTTTGATTTTGGCTTTGTTTTCCACCTGATTGGTGTTGTTTGGCTGTCACATAGAAGAGTGAAAAGGGAAGACCACATCCTGATCATATCTTCCTGGAGGCCATCAGAAAACATAAAAAATTACCAAAGTACGTACTTAATTATCAGGACCACAGATAAACATTAACTATGTCCAAGAAGCAAAAGCAGATGACCATATCAGCACATGTCCAGAAAAAAGATAAAATATCTGAGACAAATGAACCAGAAGTAGA